>NC_056718.1:27205999-27293499 GCF_018831695.1 Puntigrus tetrazona
TCTCTCTCTCTCTCTCTCTCTCTCTCTCTCTCTTTTTCTTTCTTTCTCGCACTCTGTATCTAAAGAATCTGCGAGGCTGGCAGTCTGTTTGCTTTGACCCCCCTCCAACACAAACACTGAGCAGTTTGAGCTTAAGGTAGCAGTGCTCATTGTTACCCAGCAGTGCTTTATTCTGCTGGGGCCGCCTTCACTTTTTTTTTAAATTTTTTTAAATGACCGTACTCTTTTATACCCATCTATAAGTAATTACACCAAACAGTAAAGAAAAACTGTTAAAAATCTGTTAAAACAGATTAATGTTTAAAGTATATGTCAGAACATTCAGTTCTTCAAACATAGTGGAAATTCTTAGTCATCAGTGCATAATTTTGATTCTCAAGAATTGGTATGGTGTTAATTTTAAAACACAGCTGCTTATTGCTATGGTATGTTTATGTGTGATAGAGACAGCCATGCTCTGCTTACTACCATCTAGACAATCATGTTCGGAAAGTTTGTGTGCTTTTAAAATGTGGTTATAGGCTCACGAAATTAAAAATACAGTGCTCCTCTATGGGGTTTTGTCTTATATTTACATCTTATAGTTTAGTAGTATCGCATGAGCAAGACTGGTGGGTTTCCTGAATATCTGGACAAGCGCAAATGTGCTATTGATTTTATACAATGGTGCAAAATACAAAAAATTAATATTGTAGAAACAATAGCAGTCAGGGCTTTAAGACATTTTATTCCATTTCAAGTGTCTTGAAGTTTAAAGGAATAGTTCAACCAAAAATGAATAATTTACATACTTTACTCCAAAAAAATATTGTGGCTCTTCCAAGTTTGGTAATGCTAGATAGCAACTGCAATGTTACCCGGTCCATAAAGGTAGCAAGGACATTGGTAAAATGGTCCATTCAACTGTAATTTTACAAAGCTACAAGAATACTTTTAGTGTGCAAAGAAAACAAAAAATACTGTATTCCACAATTGTTCTGCTCCTCATCCCTCCTGCAGCAGCATGCAGCCATTGAAGAGAGCATCACCACTCATGCTTTTGCTTTATTTAAGCAACACATGTTAACATAAGCAGCAGGCCAAGCTCATACGTTGTTTGCATGAATCAAAAAGTCCATGTGGGATATTTGTTTGAGTCATACTCAAATGCTCAATTCATTTTGATCAATTACGATCAATTTGCTTTTCAAGTAAATGTATCTTGATTTTAAGAATCTTTATATATATTTGCATTGGAAAGCAAGACAAAATGCTGATGAAAAGAGATTTCATAGGCAGGGTTTGGCAGGGATATCGCGTCAAAGGTCATTCTAAAGCTACTGAAAGAAATGTGCATGGAGGGGAAGTGCTGTGGCCCTGCATTATTTGTAGAGCTGGGACGTTTCCAAGCACATTATGATGGCTAGACAGAACTGTGTTGACATTGCTTGAGAAATTCCATGTCCTAAGAACAGTTTCCATTGCTCAATGGAATTTCTATTCACTTTTTTTGTGCATAAATACAGTTTAATTAATCCAATACTGTGAAATTAGTGCTCTAAATTTTTGTCTCTTTTGCAGGTATTATTAATCCCAAACAACCCAAGGAATCACCCAAGAACTTTACTTTTGACTATTCGTACTGGTCACACAGCTCAGTAAGTCACTAAATACATCACATCTTCATCCAAAGTAAGGCTTTGCCTCAGTTTCCAATTTAAATAGATGAGGAGAGAGTGCTGCTGCAGCATTTTTAATCGCATGAACCTGTCAGTAATAATGAATATTTGTATACCTCTTCCAAATCGGCTTTACAGAAAGGCATACCATAACAGAAATGATCTAATTATATAAAGTAATGCCACATTGCATTTGTCTTTTGCTGCCAGCGAGTATGACAAAGGGAACTAAAAAAAAACCAAAAAAAAAACCACAATATAATCAAGATATATGTTAGCATTTACCAATAATAACACTAATCTTCTTCCTCTAAACGCAGAAAACTCCCTCAGATTTTTTTTCTCTGTGTATTTGCAGGAAGAAGACCCATCCTTTGCGTCTCAGAGGAAGGTGTATCAGGACATTGGCGAGGAGATGTTGCTTCATGCTTTTGAAGGCTATAATGTGTGTATTTTTGCTTATGGGCAGACTGGAGCAGGAAAGTCATACACAATGATGGGAAAACAGGATCCTGGGCAGCAAGGCATCATACCACAAGTATGTTTAAGCAGATAGCATGAATGAAAAGGGTTTTTTTTTTCTTTCCAGTGTCTACCATTGTAATGAACAAAGCAATTAAGTCTATGGAGTGTGTAATTAATGTTTAATGTTTAGCTACTTGAGATTTAACTATGGATAGAAAAAAACAAGTTACTGGAAACCATTTTAGTAAATTGCTGTGCAAAGCTAAATTGGATGATAAAACGTTAATGACAGGTCTATATTAAAGGTGCATTCAGTTATTTTTTGCTAAGTTACTGTATAATCGAATGAACAACATTTGGGAAATGTCTTTTCACATATTGTAGTATTGATTTGTGCTAACATACTGTAGCTTTCAGACACCAGAATTTGTAAATCATTGGAGTCTAAATTCAGTTGACAACTGAGACACAAGTTTATACAAGTAAAGTCTGTATTTAATGAGAGCCCTCGGTGATAGTAGCATCAGACTGATTTATACTGATGAGCAGTCTGATTTACAGAGTAGCTATAAACTATATAACGATACAAAGTGGCCGATTAAAAATCGTATAAACCTTACAATAATTTAAACTTTTAAAGACAGAGCTTTTGTGAGCACTGGAAATAATTGAAATCATTAATGATTTATTCTGTGTTGAATTCAATTCACTTAGTGATCTCTTGCACATCTCTCTCATTGTGCATCACTTAATGTTTTTTTTGTTTGTTTTTTTACCCCCATAGATGTGTGAAGATTTGTTCAGACAGACAGCAGGCAACACTGACCCTGACCTGTCCTTTTCTGTAGAGGTATGTTTGTGTCTATTTACATACTGTTAAAGAACTGTTTTGGAGATTTCATTGATGCATGGCCTCTTAAAGCATGCGAGTTTACATTTAAACTGTTTATGGATATACATGTATTTGTGTTTTTAGGTTTCATATATGGAGATTTACTGTGAGCGTGTTCGAGATTTGTTGAACCCAAAAAGCAGAGGGGCCTTGAGGGTCAGAGAGCACCCTATAATGGGTCCTTACGTAGAAGACCTCTCCAAAATGGCTGTTACCAACTACAGTGATATTGCAGATCTCATGGACACTGGCAACAAAGCCAGGTATTATTATACACACAAACATGACTATGATTAAGATGAAAATACTGTTTGTCTGTTAAACTAAGAAGCAATTAATGAGATTATATACATGCATATGAATATATATGTGTGTGTGTGTGTGTGTATATATATATATATATATATATATATATATATATGCACACACACATGCTATTATACATGCTATATTAAATCTCCTGATAAAAACAAAGATAATGGAGAAAAAAAAATTCTAATAAAAAAAAACTAATCATAAGTTAAGGCCTTTGCATAAACTAAAATATAGGCAAGAATGCTGATGAACTGCATGTATTGTATTTCATTGCTGTGGTGGTATCAAACGTCAATACTTAACATGCTGTTTGTTATCTTTAAATAAACCAAGCCAAGCTTCCAAAACTAAGGGTGCATGAAGAAATCTTTTCATATCTGAATCACAATTCTGTCTAACGATTCTAATGGACCCTCAAGTTTCATTTGCGGTTGTCGTGCTATATGAAAGCTTTGATCAGAATAAAAATATATATCAAAAGCTAACAGAAGCAGTAGTATTTAGAAATAACGGCGTATTTATAAGTATGAAGCAACAACAAAGACACGTACCGTTCTGAAACGTTGTGTAAAAACCTTGTTTGATCCTCTTCATTAATATCCTCTGCGTCTCAGTAGGCCTCAAATTGATAAGCAATACAGACAATGCCATTGTTTACAATAAAATAGCTGAGGGGCATGACGTTTAGACCTTTTTTGTTTTTTTTAGACTGTTTAGTGAACACAATGGACCAGCTAACCAATCAGACTCCATTGTATATTTCAAAGGAACGGGCTTCATAAAAGCAGGAAATGATTAGCGTGTTTATATGAGAAGGGACAGAGTGGTGTAGAATAATGGTAATGGTTTTTAAAAAACAAAGCATTCAAACATGTTAGACTCCACCCAGTAAACACAAAAATCAACCACCCCTTTAATTGCACTTGAGCGCATTTTAAAATCTACTGATGTGTGAAAATGAAATGTTTGGCCATCTTTATTTGCTTTTTGTCCATATTCTCTTACTTTCAGGACGGTTGCCGCTACTAATATGAACGAGACCAGCAGTCGCTCGCATGCTGTGTTCACCATCCTCTTCACACAGCGTCGACATGACAACATGACCAGCCTGGACACTGAGAAGGTGTGCGTCAGACGTTAGAAATCTCTTGCTTTTTACTGTTCTTTACTGAGTCTAGTTTCTTGTCTCCTGCTCAGGTGAGCAAGATCAGCCTGGTTGATCTGGCAGGAAGTGAGAGAGCAGACTCGTCTGGAGCCAAGGGCATGAGGCTGAAGGTCTGTCAGATGTCTTATTAGTTCTGAATAAAAGGAATAGTTTAGGCAAAAACGAAATACTGTCATCGTTTTTTTTTTATTTCTGAAGGATGTTCGCGTTCTTGTCTTACAGCAAATTTTTCTTCTTTTTTTATCCACTTCAGATATTGACTACTATATGGATGCATTGATTTAATCAAAAATGCTGTAAAAAGTATTATGACTATATAACATGGATTTAAACTACTTACCTTTTGTTGTATTAAACGTATTGAGTATTAACAAAGTTTTAAAGCATTTTGGTTTTTGGTTTGTTTTTAGGAGGGAGCCAATATTAACAAGTCCCTGACAACACTGGGGAAAGTCATCTCAGCGCTGGCAGACATGGTAGGAACTGTTTTTAGATTTCCTTACTCTCTTTTCTTACTGCTGCTTCGGTTCAGTTCTTTATTTAATTTCTCAACTGTGTCTTCGTCTCGTCCTTTTGTGTTTCGTCTCAAATGTTAAGTTCTTTGTGAAGAGTAACAATATGCCCCCCCCCCACAGCACGGCTCAAAGAAGAGACGCTCTGATTTCATTCCCTACAGGGATTCTGTGCTCACGTGGCTATTGAGAGAGAATCTAGGTACGTCTTGCCGTCTAAGGGCCTATTCACAGACCGAGAGTTGAAACCATGCATTCCAACACGTGTTCACACCAGGAAGGAAAATTAGTCTGACGAGTGTATTTTTTTTTTCTATTAAAGAGACAGTTTTCAGTCAAATAAATTAATTGACCAGTAAGATAAGATGCCTTTTGGGTCACGTGTTTTTAGATTCTGCAATGGTGTCAGGAATGTTAAATTAGAGGATGTCTGGTGTCTAAAACCAGTCAACAAGAAGTTTATCTGATATGCAACTAGTCATTAAGTTCTTTTTCTGTCAGCCCTGTCAGCAGACATTGTGTTTTAACAGTAAATCTTGAAATGGACCTATTCTTGCTCTTTAACTTACTTGTGCAGACAATCATTTTGTTATGCATATTTTTTCTGTGGGGTTCTGGTAACACACAAAGACGCAGACATCAACTGTGTGTGTTCTGAAAGTTTTAGACGTTAAAAAGGAATTGTGTTAAAGAACTTCATTTATTTAAAGGGACGTTTAATCTAAAATTTATATTAGCTTAATTTACTCAACCTCATGTCATTCTAAACCCATAAAACTTTCGTTTATCTTTGAAATACATTTAAGATGAATTCAGTGAAACCTGAATAAATACATTTTAATTGAAAAAAAAAAGTTGTTTTAAGTTGTTTGTATAAATAAAAACTGTAAGAAATGTAACTTTTGTGAGGATAAAAATAAATAAAAATGTAAAAAATCTGACACAAACCTTTAAACTGTAGTGTAAAGCATGTGGCCAAAAATGAAGTCTAATAGTCTTGTTGCTCTCTGTTATGTTATTCATAACAATCAAATATCAATTATCAAGGAAAAAAGAGGATCGCTTATCACTCTTCATTTATTTCTCTATCGCTAACTGACAGTTTCCTTCAAGAACAGTTTAAAAGCAAATATAAGAAATGGTACAAAGCTATAATTTGTCAGTGTGTTAATATTTAATTTCAATAATTACATAAAGGAATGTTTTGCATAGTGTACTGGTTGCTTTTACTGCTTAATTTAGAATATTAGGATTTTTGTGAATAGACCTGCTGTTGGTGATCCATTTAACTTTTGGTTTAGTTTTTGTTTCAAACAAGTCTCTGACCAACTGCTGTTACCGCTCCACACTGACTGAATGTTTGTGTTTGAAGGTGGAAACTCTCGCACAGCCATGATTGCTGCTCTGAGCCCAGCAGATATTAATTATGAAGAAACACTCAGTACTCTCAGGTAAAAACGCACACAACAGAACCGTAGTTCTTTTCTACAATGCATTGTCATGTCTGGTCTGTATAACCAGCGTGTGTCCTGCTGTAGGTATGCAGACAGGGCTAAGCAGATAAAGTGTAATGCTGTCATTAATGAGGATCCAAACGCACGTCTCGTCAGGGAGCTGAAAGAAGAGGTCAACAGACTCAAAGAGCTCCTCCTGTCTCAGGGACTCAGCAACCTCATCACTGCCTCAGGTAAATACACACACACAAAGGTCGCGTTTTACCACAAAACCAGGTTCTTATTAAAATCGAGATATGTAAGTTGTGTAATATTTAAATCGGCATAAATAAAAAAGCTGTACAGATCTATACAATACGGTAAGAATAAAAAAAAATGAAAGTGAAATATTATTGCAATTTCCACTTGAATACATTTTAAAAAATATTTAAAAGCATTAATTGAAAATTATTGCTGTCAAATGATTAATCAGCTATGTGTGTGTGTGTATGTATATATGTATAATGTATATATGTACAGTAAAGTTTTAGGCAGGTGTGAAAAATACTGTAAACAAAGAATGCTTTAAAAATGTAAGTGTTAAACATTTATTTTCATTAAAAAAATGCAGTGAATGAACAAAAGAGAAGTCTAAATCAAATCAATACCTTTTGCCTATAAAACAGCAGCAATTCCTATAGGTACAATTGCCTAAAACTTTTGCACAGTGCTGTCTATTTACTGCATGTGAGTGCATTTATATATACATAATAAACACAGTATTTTTAAAGCAATTTTTTACTGGCAGTTTTTAATGAGTTTAATACTTTCTTACTGGGTTAAACTAAAAAGCATAAATCTTACTGACCCAAAACGTATGCACTTGTATATTAGGTGTTTTTAGCATTACAATAATGAGAACTGTGGAGGGAAATCTGATCACATGGTCACAGGATGCACAAAAGTTACATTACATTACAATTACATTAACAGTCACTTAAACAATAACTGGCACACTTATTTTCTTTCAGGGTCTGAAACAGGACGCCCCACTTTGGGAGGAGCATTAGGTGAACTCTCCCAACCCTCGCTCACATATGAGCAGTCTACCTCTGACGCACCAATGGAGGGTGTGACGCCCACCAGTCCCACTGCACACATCAGCAAAGAGGAGGCCGCGGAGAGACTCAAGGTACACATGATATCTCATTCTCAACATCACTCTCTTATTAAAGTAGGTAAAGGTTTTGGAATTTTAGAAGATCGGCTTACTTCAGCTGCTACTCTCTAAATGATACCTTTCCGAGGCACGTCAACTGATGTTATGTCAGAATCCAGAATGCAGAGTGCTTCTGATTGTTCAGGGGGTTCTTTTGTATGCTTGGTATCTAAAATGGAACGAATGCAGAGAAAATATTTCCATTTAGCCTTGTCTTTCTGTGTTTCTAACAGGAAACGGAGAAGATAATTGCAGAGCTGAATGAAACATGGGAGGAGAAGCTCAGGAAAACGGAGTCAATTCGACAAGAGAGGTGAGAACGAGCATAAGTGCTCAAATTGTTCAAACTGTTGTAGTAGACTGAATTTGGACATCATTTATGGAATAACCTTACCCTGTGAATGTTAGACACGCCATTATGATATCAAAGAACCAGCTTTGATGAAAACCGACTGTAACATTGCATTCAAAGACTACAGCAAGCTATTAATCTTTTGCACCTGTGAGAGAAAATAGCTCTTCATACCAGCAGTCTGTATTGGTCTTTCAAAGGGAAAAACCTGACTGCTGTTATAAAAATCATAAACAGTGTACCGTTTTCACACCAGTATAGGTTTTATTATATTTTTTTTCCACTTTTGTCTCTACTGTATCTCTCATGCACTGGTTTTGCTAAACTGGATAGCCAATCAGTGTCATCTCTCTAACTCATGGGCTTTGCCACCAAATTAACATGCTAAATTATCTGAAAAGCTGCCGACTGGGTTTGACTGGTGGCAGTGGCGCAGGACAGCAAAAACTGTGCAGACAGATGTTAATAACACGTCAACATTGGTTGACAGCCAGTTTTTTGCTTGGTGTGTTATGGTTTGGTTTGCAACCAATATGGATGTTTTTGATTGACGATGCTAATATCAGAGAGCAGAGCAGCCGGTAGGACAGGGTTTGTAATTAATACACTCATCCACCAAATGCAGGTGAAATGCAAATGCATCGTCCTTGGTGGGAAAACGCATATCAACACACTAGCCAATGAAATGATGGCTTGAATTTTTATCATTACTGATTGTTACTGGTTCTTAAGTAAATGTAAAAGTGGATTTGGTATGTGCATGTTAAAGGTTTTCAATTGTACATGCTCATTTGATTTCCAATAATCACGTTCTGGATGACCAATTAACACCTCCTGAGTCAGTCAGCTTGTTCTCGTTTAGAATGATCTGCAATATGGTCAGGTTTTATGCCGATAGTCAAAAGTCTGGCTCTGTGAGTGTAATACAGGTATGAAACTCACACCCTTTCTCTGTGTGTGACATATTAGGGAGGCTCTGCTGGCTGAGATGGGAGTGTCTGTAAAAGAAGATGGAGGAACAGTGGGTGTCTTCTCTCCCAAAAGAGTGAGTCAAGTCTTATTTTAAGCCATATTTATTTGCATGGTGCTGGTCACAATACATGTTGTCAAAGCATGTTTGCAGGAAATGAAGGCGCGGTCACATTTACTGTTGTTCAGCACATTTTCACTGGCAAAATGTAGTCATTTCAATTGGAATTTATGCCATCGGGAATTTTATGTGAGGATGGAAGATTTCTATAGGGAGATTTCACATCAGATTTAAGTTAATCACACAAATTTGACTCACTGGCTAACAGGAAGCTGCTCGGTTAGGAAGTGTCTTTTGTGTCAGCTGTGCTTAATATTGTCGCACTGTTAACTAGTTTTTTGGGTTTTTTTGCTGAAGTTTTGTTAATGTGACCGCATCTTGTGATTTCTACACATAAGAATATTTTATCCGTTACACTGCACCCATCTCACATTTTTCACATTCTGTGTGAATACACCACATTTACTCTCCTAGCACTTTCAGTCGAAGTCGAAGAATCATGCGTTTTACACCACACGTGTTTTTTTTCCCAGACGCCCCACCTGGTGAACCTGAACGAGGATCCTCTGATGTCAGAGTGTCTGATATATTATATTAAAGATGGAGTCACCAGGTGAGCAGTGAGTTGCTGAAGGAGTGGTCAGTTTCTGTGTACATACTGCACTTTGTGTCTCATGGCTGTGTGTATATTGCAGAGTTGGGCAGGAAGATGTGGATATCCGTCTTAGCGGTCAGTTTATAAAGGAGCTGCATTGCGTATTTTGCAGTGAAATCAATGACAATAATGAAGGTGAGAGTATTTGCTACATTTACTGATTCACACAAAAATGACAATAAATGCAATGTTCCCCTTTTTATTTATATGTGGCCTTAACTACTATGTACTTTTACATTTAATCATTTCATACAATGTACGTATTGTGTGCATACATCCATTATACATTTCTGTAATTAATAAAGTATATTTATAATTACACTGTTGACCCATCCCTTACACCATAACCCACCCTTAAACCTACCCATACCACTAAACCTGCCCCTAACTTTACCCATATCCCACCTCAGTAGCAGAAAGTACATAGTTAAGGCCACCTAATATAAAGTGTGACCAAGGCAGTGTTATAAAAGGTTTCAATTTCAAATAAATGCTTTTCTTTTGAAAAGAATCAAAGAATCACAAAAAGTTAAGGTTTCCTCAGAAATACTAAACAGCACAACTGTTTCCAGCATTTGATCATGTTAATTGAGCATGTTTCTTCGGGGTTTTCTTTATGTTTTCAGTGCATATATTCACTTCTTAGAACCAAATATCTGTGTGTGTGTGTGTGTGTGTGTGTGTGTGTGTGTGTATGTGTATGTGTGCGCGTGCATGCAGTGGTGGTGACTTTGGAGCCATTAGTTGGAGCAGAAACATACGTCAATGGAAAACGAATCAATGATGGTGTTGTGCTAAAACAAGGTGACTTTTTTTTCAGTTTTATGTGATTTTATTCCCGTTGTTCAGAATGGAAAACTAGCGTAATTGTTTACTGCAGTACAGACTTATTTTACATTTAAATGCTGTTATACTTAAAATGCAGAAGTGAACATTTCAAATGCATTTATTTGAGAGTCATCTGGATATTCACATGTTCACATATATGTATGCTGAAGAAATAGTAGGCTCTATGGCATATCATTCCGAACATATCCTTATTATCTTATCTTCCAACTTACTAGTGCCTGTAAACCCTTTCATTGTCCTCTGTTCTGTGATTGCATAGGTAACCGTATAGTGATGGGGAAGAACCATGTGTTCAGGTTTAACCACCCTGAGCAGGCCCGCTTAGAGAGAGAACGCAGTGCTACACAGGAGCAGCAGGGGGAGCCGGTGGACTGGAGCTACGCACAGAAAGAACTGCTGGAGAAACAAGGCATTGACATAAAGCAGGAGATGGAGAAGAGGTGAAAACTCATTTTAAATGAACGTTCATATATATATCTTGAAAAATGTATCTGAAATGAATATTGAAATGCTGGATTTTGGAATGAGTTTGCTGGTAGAAGATGATCTACCAGCCGTGACCAGATTATGACTCTTTATGTTTTATAAGTCAGTCTCAACAAAACTCAACTTTCCATACCTGTTTGCACCAGCAAGCCCTTTTTTCCTTAGCAGATTTTTTCCTTTCTAATGTTTTCTTTTGTCTTTAAACCTCATCTCTCAGACTGCAGGATCTGGAGAATCAGTACCGCAAGGAAAAGGAGGAGGCAGATCAGATACTGGAACAGCAGAGACTGGTAAGAAAAGACACCGTTTAACGAACAGAGCTCCTCACAATTTAATTCAAGAAGTATTTTTGTTTAATTTTTCTAATACAAAACACTGTTACTTTGCATGTTACACCTGTCTCCCAAACCAGCAGTTCTCAATTCCAGTCCTCACAAAACTGTATTTTGTACGTTTGTTTTATCGGTTCAGTTTTTTTGTTCTGTTCAAACATAAGTGCCCTGTGAAGTGGAGATCAGGATATCTCGCCATAATTCCAGTTTGAAGTGAATGTATACATTCCTTTCAAATGGCATGTGTGTGTGAAGTTGTGCAGTGCAAATCCATGAAAGAATGTATGAAACAGATTTTCCCTGCTCCGAGAGTAGCAAGCAGTAAACACTGTGTAGGGACCATGTCGACCGGAACACAGTTAATGCTCACTTCTAACGATCCGATTATCAGAAATGGGTGCGTTAACTATCAGAGACATGCAAAATATGCAGAGCAGGGGTACGTGAGGACTGGAATTGAAAACCGCTATCCTAAACGGTGCTCTGTTTTATGATTCAGATTTTAGAAAATGTAGAAAACATTTACATTGTTTACCTGTTAAAAATTAAGTTTTAAGCCATAACTCATATGTTTCATAAAACAAGCAATCAAATTACAAAATTAAAAAATGGAATTTGTCATTATAAATAAAAAAAATTGTGCATCACAAAAGCCAAATGTTCTTAATGTATATTTTTTTTACTTTAATAAGGTTATATATGAGAATTAACGGTATATCATTTATGTTTTATTGAAGGAAACAGGGTTCCCACGGTCAATGAAATGAATACTACAAAAGTTTCATTGTTTAAATTCGACAAATTCGTTTTGTGCCTGAAATTATGAATGACTGGAAAAGTCATGTAAATTAATTAATTAGAAAGGATGGAATCCCTCAGGCAAGAAAATCTAATAGTTTAATGAAAAATAGTTTACAATCTTGGAACAAAACATTGTTTTGTTTTTTTTGTGTAATGTAAGTACATAGCGGTTAAGAAAATGAAAGGAAGTGAATTGTGGCCATTATACTTATTTTTTGCTTTAATATAAATGGTTTCGTAATACTTGGCATCATGGTAACATCAAACCCTGTTGTGAGTTGAGTCTCGCCTGTGCTTTGTGTTGGGAGTAATTGCTATGTGGTTTGCAGATTGCTGCATATGTACAGTAGAGCTCTCCAAATCAGTGCGTTAAGAGCATGTTGGAGGACGTTGTTGCCATAGAAGCTACAGCAAAGGCCGCTCACTGGGCTGTAAAACCAAGCTAATGTGTCTTTCTCTCTCTGTGTGTAGTATGCAGACTCAGACAGCGGTGATGACTCAGATAAACGGTCCTGTGAGGAGAGCTGGAGACTCATCTCTTCTCTCAGAGAGAAATTACCAGCCAACAAGGTCAGTCACACACACATACATCAACAGATTGACACCGAATCCCTTTGACTTGCACTTGTTTATTCATTTATGTATTTACTTTGAAAGGGTTTGCTAATATTTTGCCTATAGTAGCAATAATTTGCTAATATAGGTTTTGCTAATATTAAGGTTTTGCTGTACATTTAATCCAAGGTAGATATCATTTGTTAAACAAAAGGGATTTTCATAAGGCCAATTTCAATCTTAAGAGCTGTTTAGTCTAAAGGAAACCAATACACAGATATCACAATATTCAATTTAAAGATAGTATAGACGTGGTTAACAATTGAATTTCAATTTATTTGACATATTTACCAAATTTAATATGTTGCAAATGAACACATGAAATTTTGACTAAAATGATACTGAACTGATTCTTTAATTCCAGTATATTTCTCAAATAAAGTATCAGTTTTAATAAATAAAAAGCACGGTAACCAACAGTGCACTCAGTAATCCGGTAAGTTTGTGCACACAGGGGATTTTAAAAAAATATAAAGACAAGGTAGTCATTAATACAACATAACAGTGAAATCAAGAATTGTCATGAAAGACTAGACAAGTCTCCTTTTAGTTGGCATTCAATTCACACAGACAGGCTATTACGCAGAGTAAACTTCTTCTTTTTTGTCTGCAAATGCACATTGTTTTGAAGCCTAATAAGAATTCAGCTTTTATTGGGTACACAAAGACGTGATCAAATGAAACTTTTTTTTTTCTCGAGACACCAGCATTCTGTTCCGTTCTTTTTCATTTCACGTAGCTGTTAATTTCTGACAGGAAGTAACTCGTCTGTTCTTGCTGATTTTTTGCAGATGCAGTCTATCGTGAAAAAGTGTGGTTTGCCCAGCAGTGGAAAGAGGAGAGAGCCGCTGCGTGTGTATCAGATCCCCCAGCGTCGCCGCATACCTGCCACCCAGGAGTCCAAACACCGACTCAGTCTAGAAGAGCTTCGCACGCAGGCTGTTAAAGAGATCTGCTATGAGGTACCTCACTGTGTTCAAGAGTAACTTCATATCTGAAACGGGAAATGCAGGCACTGATTTAATTCGTGTCAAAGTAGATTTAGTCTCAAAAAGGCCACCCACTTATATTTCCCACACTTCCAAAATTCTCAAAACGGCAAGCACCAGTTTGATTGGCTAGTCACAGACTATACAGTATATTAATGTCTGGCATGTATTAGCAGTATTTTGCATTAACGTGAGTATGCATTTTGATTTCTTCTTTTAAGGTGGCGCTTGGAGACTTTAGACACACGCGGCAAGAGATTGAGGCCTTGGCTATTGTCAGGATGAAGGAGCTTTGTCGCACATACGGACAAAAAGACCCTCAAGAGAGAGAAACCTGGAAAAGTGTGGCAAAGGATGTATGTGAGACTGTGGGCATCGGAGAGGAGGAGGGAGACAGGGAGGAAAGAACAACAGCAGCTGGAGGAGGAGGAGGAGGGAGTGAGGGAGGAAGGGCCGATATGGGAGAGCTCAAAGCTCATATTGACAAGTTGACTGATATACTGCAGGAAGTCAAGTTGCAGAACAATATGAAGGATGAGGAGATCCGGTCACTACGGGATCGCATGGTGAAGATGGAGAAGATATTCCCAGTCGAAGTTCAGGTGATGCTCCTATATCTAGAAACCGCCACAAATGCACACACTTCTCCCCAGTCCATTTATTAGCGTATTACAAATCTCTAAAATGTATATGTTTATTTAGCTAATTTATTTTTTAATATTCCACGCATTTATTTCATTAAAATTATTTAAATTATCCAGTTAATTGAGGTTAAAAGCTGTAATACATGACCATTTTCCATCTTCTGATTGAACCTCCATTTTAAGGTATATTTAACTTATTTTAGTGTATCACTATTATGATGATCATGGTCTCTTCAGTTACGCTTGTGACACTTGACTCTTCAAAAAGAATTCTTTCAAGAAGATGCAGTCTGCATGTATAATAGTATACAATTAAACACGAATGTCGCAAATATAAGTAGAGAGGACATCTTGCACAGTTTAGTTCACAAACCTCTTGTATGACCTCAAAATTAAAATGTAACATTACTGTTGACTTAACTTCTAATTCTCCACCAATCAGGCTCTGGAGATTATATTTATTGACGTCATTGACTCATATGTCCAATTCAGTGATTTGTTGCAACTCATAATGTAGTACATGCAGTTTTTACATTATGTGCAGTTAAATATTACATTATTGTAATAAATAATTGGAAACTCGCTCTAGCTGTATCACTGAATCAGTGAGCTGGCTTTTTGTTAGAATATGCTATCTTTTTGTGTGATATGTGATCTTCATTAGCTCCATCGAATGAGATGATCGGTGACTGAATCGCTCATTTCAAGTATCATGTACTCGGAGCATTTTGAAATGGTGACGAAAATATGCTTTTATGAAACAAAGTAAAAAGTAAGGTTTTATGTTAAAATACGTGAGCCTTAAAATGAAGTACAGTACCAAAGTAAAAATACTGTTAACACTATTTTGAGTTACTTATGTGTACTGAACTATGCATAAATACAACCTTAACCGTGTGGTAAGCAGGTTTATTACAGTTAACTAAAAGTATTATGTTTAAAAAAAAAAGTGAGTGGAAATTAAATATATACGTAAATCTAATAAACAGTATTTACATAAAACGGCACAATCTAATAAAAGGACAAAAAATTACTAAAAAGCCAAGTTTAAATCAAACATTTTAATATAAAAAAAATCTAAAGATGAACAAAAACTACAGTATCTCAGTGATAATTAAAGTTAGGTACAGTATGTGTGGTTAATTACTATTACTTATTTGAGTAACTGTTGTAACAACGCCATCCTTAACGTCAATCCTATGGTGGTGTTATTTCAGGGAGATGGTGATGACATTGAGTTGGATGGGGCCAGAAGTGATGACCCACCAGCACAAGTCAACAGACGCGATGAGGATTCTGGGTACCGGCGGGGTCGCCATCGCTGGCAGTACCCAGACAAATACCACGACCCTAAACGTCGCAAAGGACCCAGCAATCAGCCAAGCAATGCCCTCTACTCGATGGCTCCCCCCTCAGGACATTCTCAGAACAACCCATTCAGTACGGCATCGCCTCGATTCTCAAATCCATCTTTCAATTCTCAAACCCCTCGCAACCCCAGTGGTCCTTTCTTGCCAGGCACTGGGAGATTCTTGCCGCCTCAAGAGAGGAAGCTACAATTCCCCTTTAAGAATAATCCCCAACACAGAGGCTTCATCTGGGGCCCAACCTCAGGGGGCGAAGGTGGAAAGGACACATCCCCTCAGTCCAATACTGATATGGTGCATACCTTCCAGTCATCTCCCTCGCCAAACCAGGGCCAGTGGCCAAACAATCATCACCAACAGCGGCGCAATCACGGTAACAGAGGCTACGGCAACTGGGGAAACAGGCAACGATCTAGAAACAGGGGACGGAATCCTTTCGATGGATATTTAACCAACGAACAGGCTGGAAATATTGAGCATAAAGATGGCGGATCAGTCCAAGGGCAGCACAAGCAGGGTCGAGCACGTTACACTTGGTACAATCCCAATTTTGGTTCAGACCAGTCTGTTGGAGATGGATTCCAACACAATTACAACCAAAGCAGACAAGGTGTCTACAAACACCCCAACTCTCACTACCATCACCTGCAAAAACAGGAATATCCTCCAGAGATGATCCAACATGGGTCTGAAGGCAATCCCAATCCACCTTCCATCCCAGATTGCAATAGCACCCCCATGGAGACCTGATTTCTTCTGTGGAGAGCATGGTCTTGAGCATGGGAGCCATAGCACTCTGCTTTTCTTATTTGCAGTTCTTGGACGGGACTCCTAGAAACCAGATAAATGCAATGTTTTGGTTTGTTGTGGAAGGATTATGAGTGCTGGGAATGTCCAGCAGCTGAGAACGGTTTTTAAGAGAAACTCCTTAGTGCAATAACACCATTCTGTTCCAAAAAATGACAGAACATTGTATGCACCTGAATTTTAATGTACATATTGCGGTTTCATACCTGCACCTACAGTGCTTTATGGGTGATGTTTTTATGTGCACACATATCTGTGTGTTATTCAGATGTGTATATATATATATCTATGAGTAGGTTATAAATTGAAATGGTATGTATTTGCAAGAGAATTGAGCTCCTTTTAACGCACAGTGCACTGCAACATTGACGTTATGGCCTGAGAAGTGTATGGCCTATGAAACGATCTAGATATTTTTGTTGGATTTCTAATTTTACATTGTGCCTGCTGAAAAACCAAAGAATTTTGATTTAATAGCTCTCGGGTTTATAACTGCTTTGGATGCGATTTTTATAGTTGACTTTTTTTTTCTGTTTTTTTTTACTTGCCACTTGTGTTCTTTTATTCTTGTATCCTGAGGGGCGTGTTTCATATAATGTGTTGTTTAGGGGTTAAAAAAAACAAAAAAACAAATAGGTACATAATCCTGAAAACATTTAAAGGGATAGTTCATACAAAACTGAGAATTATCCCATGATTTACTTCACATCTTTCAGAGATAAACTCTTGAGTTATATTAAAAATCCTCATTGCTCTTCTTAGTCAAAGGTCTCCACGGTAACCAACCAAATTTCTTGCATACGGGATTCAATTTCCGTATAAAACGCTGCAGCAGTGAGTAAATCTGGTGTAATTTGAATGGGAGCGGGTGGTCTACCACTATCTAACCGTGTTATCAGCAAATTTTAAGCAAACTTAGCATTTTGACAAGACAAAAATAACTAATTTGCTACCATTTTTGTATAATCTGCATATTTTTTTTCTCTGCAACACTTTTTTTCTGCTGTGTTTAAAATGTTAGAGTTTTGTGTCTTGACAACATGAAATTAATTTTGTGCAAACAACACATTTATTTGTTAGCCTATCTCTTTCTTTAAGTAGCAGAAGTTTTTATGTGAGATTCTGGAAACAAGATCTAAATCATTTAAGCAGACAACAAGTGAACAAAGACTTAATATGTGGTGAGAGCTGGAAAGCGTGACAAAAAAAAAACTGTCTCGTGCTGACTTCCACTCCGAGCTTTATAATGGCACTGAAAGATTAAAGTTTATAAAGTTTAAAGCTGCAGTCCGTACATTTTTTGTTGTAGTTGTTAAAATTATTCAGTTAATGAAGAAAGTACATAACCAGCCAGTGTTCAAACTGTCCCCTTTAGCTCGATTCACAACGGCTAGCTTGTAATAATGTTTTCTGATTTGACGGGACGGGTAGGTTTTGGCGGGAAATTCAATCACGGCACTGCGTCATTACGTCACGTCTGTAAACGTAAAGATTGAGGTCCGGCTGGCTTTATTCACCTGAGGATCCTGCGGGAGGAGCATATTCTCATAGCAGCTGGAATAATTAAATGTCAAAATTTATTTTGATGGCGGATTGTAATCTAGAAGGGATTATATAAAATGAATTAAATTATACTTACTTGACAGTATAAATAAGTAAATTCTTATTTGGGTCGTATATTCAGAGACGTAGTGTAGAATCTGTGATTTCGTACAGGACTGAGTCCGCTGCGGTGATTGACAGAAACACGTTCACCTCAAAACATTAGATTCATCCGCGCTGCAGCACAACCCACGCAGAGGATAGAACTCCGCGAGAAACTGCGATACCAGGTTCTCAAACATAGATGGCGACAAAGAGGCAACATTTACAGACTGCAGCTTTAAGCAGTGAATTTTCACCTCAAGGGGCCTTTATTGTGGAGTACTTTTTATAATGAATAGACACGTTTTTGGGGGATTCAACAACTTAAACACCTACAAAATTTTTGAATGTAAATCTTACAGTATTCAAAGAAAGTCATATACACCTAGGATGGCTTGAGGGTGACTTTTGGGTGAACTATCCCTTTAAGTGGGTGCCAATCTACAGACATTTTTTTTGCATTGCCTTGTCTTAATTGGGCCCAACACAAAGAGACAGTGATTCTGTCTCTTTTATGTCACACTGACAATGTTTTGAAATAGCAAAGCGACAAACGCTGCCAAAGAAAACAATGTAAGTGAAATTCAAATCCCGCTCCGTATAGCTGTGTACTAAAAACTAAATTAACTGATTTGCTATGGTTTCATTAATTTCGCTTCATTTGTGTGATTATCTTTGGCCAGAATAAGCTGCGAAGTGGAGCAGGATTTCTGACAAACGCCAAAAGTCTGTCTCTGTGACACTAGCCAAATCCTGCTCCGCTACAGACCCTAGTCACGGCCGTAGTTAACGTTCTGCAGGAAGGAGAACGAGGCTGTGAGGGAAGTTTAACAGCATTCCATTAGTTCAGCTGTAACAAAGTGGCCTGATCCAGGACTTGTATACAATGTGTGTGAATACTGTAAGTCTGTCCCTCGCGGCTTCTCTGTTATCCGTGTTACATTTATTCCCGTGTCTGACCTGCCTGAGGTCTGCTGTCACAGTTTTTGATTGCCGAATAAATCGTGGTTGACAGCTGTTGAAGTTTTGCGCCACATATCGATAAATTCTAGACAATTATGGCTTCTTGCTGGATTTTCGTTGCGTTGCACCTGGTTAGGATGTTGTTATATTCCCATTTTGACCATTTGTAAGTATTCAGCTGATCTACATTTGGAAAAATAAATACATTTACTTTAACTGCTCCAGTTGTTTTATTTAGTGATTTATGAAATGCGTATAATGTATTGTGTATGGAACAAGGTTATAGTTTGCATTGTTCCTACCAAATATACTCAAAATAAAAGTAAAATTTGGACTTTGGAATTAGACAGTGTTGTTTTAGTTATATATATATATATATATATATATATATATATATATATATATATATATATATATATATATCATAAGAAGAACTATACTGCTTTTGAACCCTTTTCTCGTGATTCTTTTTTAACAACTTCACAATTGAATTAAATTCATTCTTTTCACAATTAAAATGTTATATGATTTTGTGAGGGGGGAAAAAAACAACTTTGGAACACAAACTCATAAATGCGAGGGGGAAAAATGATTTGTGAGAGAAAAAGTATTTATTTCTTTAAATCCTGTGCAGAAACAAGCTTATATAGTGATCTAATAATCTTTGTTCTAATGCACTTTGGGTTGTACTTGTAGCTTGGCATGCTATTTTTACCTTGTAGTTCAACTATTTTAAAATGGCTTGCAGCGTGACGAACTACAGTAGTAGCTTCCCCAGCATTTAGACACACACACACACACACACACACACACACAACATGCAAACGTAAAGCTGTAGCATGCTTACACGGTAACATTCTGCTGACTGGATTCATGTTCTATAAAAGGCACCAAATCCAGCACAATAATCTGCAGTAAATTCATTGGGGTATTTTTGGAGTGTCTAAAACTGTGTCTGTGTGTGTACTGTACTGTGTTATGCACATTCAGCACGTTATGTCACTGGTGCAGATGATCATAACAGACTCTCAGTGGGATATGAGGCACATATTTAACACAACTCGGAGCACACATTTATCTGCCCACTTTCTGCTGCATGGCTATTTTCAACCCTTTGCGAAAGAACTGGGTCAGCTGTGTCATCCGGGGCTGATGTTACACACTCACATACACGGATGCATTTCAGCTCCGAATTTTAGATCCTCGTTACGCAAACTACAAGATGTTTATCGTTGTTTTATGAGGGATATTTTTTTTATTTGCATCCTGAGGAATCTCTTTGATGTGATACGTGTACATGTATTCAACAAGACAAAACTGACTTTAAAATGAACATACTGTAGCTAGCGGTTCTTAAAGGTTTAGCTCAGACACAGGTTTCGCATTCTAACCTCCTGTGAAAAATGAGCGTGATTAATTGTAAAAGTATATATATATATATATGTAGCAGTTTTAATGTCGTTTTATTGTTATTATCATAACTGTTGCAAATAAACATACATTTTATATTTGTTAATGTTTTTAAAATATGCTAATATGTAAAAACTAATATGTATAAAACAAATATATATATATATATATATATATATATATATATATATATATATATATATATATATATATATATATATATATATTGCATTTTATTCTGGGGAGTGATGAAGAGACAGCATTAATGCATTTTTTTATATGCTTATTATTTATATTGCAATTAGCATAGAAATATATCTGGTTATGATTGCTGTCTATGTGTTTCTTACAAATATAGCCTAACTGTCTACTATCTATAAATAGTAGTGTTTCATAAAATACAACTACTAGCCAGATTTCCGAGGGGTAAACTAATGCATCAAAATGCCAAAAACTGCTGTAATTTCCTCAACTTTCTGGCGAGCGTGCATGAGAAGCAGTGAAATCAGTGGGCTTTGATGCTGGAACTATTGCTCTACTTCCATGTTCCTCAGTTCCTATGGAAGCAACTCTGTTTCTAAATGGCTCTGAGCTGAAGATAATGAGAAATTACATCACTCCCTTTGACAAGTGCACATGACTAACTTGTGACGTGCACATGTTCTACTCACTCAAGTCTCCGCTAACAAGGGGTTAGGATGATCACTTTGATGATTTGGAAAATGACCATGAATCGTACGATACTCGAATCGTTACACACCTAGTAATTACACTATCTAACTAGGTACTAACCCTAAACCTAACGCTACCCCATGTAGTTACTACTTGCTTGAGTAGGTAAACTGTATGTACTTTTAAGTATACTTATGTAAAATAAAGTGCAGGACTGTTTCACAAAAACATAAGTGCATTAATATACTGAATTGCAACTTCATTACAAATGTGCAATTACAAATACTTTTAAATAACATTAAAGTATATTTTAGTTTTCCATAAATGCTTGTCAGTACTATTGTACAGTGTAAAATACTTTTTAAAATTGCTTCTGTGGTTCCGTTTCATGACATTGATGCTATGTGAATGTTACTACGTGAGCTGGGGTTTACCGATGTGGAAGATATAGCACTTCTATTGACCCCAAGAATGGTAACAACTGCATCACCAAGACCATAAACAGATATAAATGCATGTCACCAGTTGCTTTGTCTTCAGGAAGCCATTTGTTTTAGCCACTTTGAGGAAGCTCCGCTCATGCCTGGCTCCTTTCGTGAGCAATGAGAGTCAGACATCTGCATCCCATGGTTCAGGTCTGAAGTCTGCCAATGTGGCGCGCCAACTCGGGTCATAGGGGTCCCATATGGAGTTGGCTGATGAGGTGGGCTCTGCCCTTTCTCTTTTTTCAGTTCGATAGCTGTGTTGGTTGCCATGAAGAGGCATCTGTGGCTCAAATTGTCTGGCATCAGGGAGAAAGAAAAAATCTCACTTCTGGATGACCCAGATTTTACTGCCTGGACTGTGCATCAACACAATCATTACTGTTCTCGACGTGTTTTAGGTGGCTATGAGGCAAACAGTGTAGTTTAGACCATTTCTTTGGAGGCAGGAGCCATAAGCATCAAGCTTTGTCTCCTCCTCTGAGCCTTCTGGGGACTTTTTTAATAACCCTGCCACCTCTAGTGTTTTGGGAGGCTCAATGCCTAATGGGGTTTCCCCTCAAGATCCATTCAGTAGATCATGGAGAGTAGTTTTCCATATTTTTCACCTTGTTGACTTTAAACTGGGTTGAGAATTCCTGCCCGCCAATACCAGAGGTTATTTTGTCTTATGACAGCCATCTCCAGAATGACACCTTCAGGGCTTTTGCTACCATTTCACTAAGGATAGATGTATGTATATGCGGAATCTTTCTATGTGGAAGGAACCCTGGTTTCTCACCCTGTCACAAGTTGGAAGCTAAAGATGCCTCCATTGCAGGTTGGAGAGCAACCCTGGATCACTGCACAGCCATCACATTTGTCACATAAACTGACTTGAGATGAAGGCTCTATTTGGCCTACTTCTCCTAGACCTAAGAGCCTATCACATGTTGATGTGATACTGCTCTGAGTTCAAGTCAAACTGAGTCAAACACTTTGCATGTTTCAGGGCAATCAAATATGGGAGCACATATCCTGTCAATGCAGGGGCTAAATCTTTGGGAATGGAGACACTTCTAAAGTTAATTTGGCAGAGCGGAAGTGTACCTGTTGGTCTCTGAAGAGATGACCCACTGTCTCCTCTAGTTGTTTCTCACACTTGCAGCTCTGCTGGGGTTGGATGCCATGGTACAGGTGTGGCCTCAATTGTTCTGCTCCTCTTGTCGGAGTTCGCCTGGATGGAGTTTGTTGCTAGGAGCTTCATCCTGGGGGGGCAGAGTGCAGTTTTTGGACCTAATATATCTCCTAGAAGGCTCTCCTTGGTTGATTCTGATCAGGTGAGACCTTCTCTTCCAGAAATGGGGCACAATCTTTCACACTGAGCTATGGGTCTGGATCTTGTGCAATCATAGATTCCAGTCTTCCTACGGAGCATTTGTGAATGATGTAACTCTCTCCACCAGAAAGCTTTATGCCCTGAAGTGGTGTCTCTTTGTATCATGGTGTGCACAACACCACATTGACCCATTCCACTTGCATGGTTGGTTCAGTGCTGGAATGTCTATAGGAGCACTCCACGGTGCCAGATGGCAAAGGCCTCTCTGCAGACCACAAGTTCTTTCTATAGTCATAAGACGGTTTCTGGGTCTGGTAAAAAACTGACCCCATTGTTCTTCTAAGACCTTTAGCCGTATATGAATAAAGTTTGAAATGTGTAGGCATTTCATCCAGAAGGATCCGGCTTTTTGGGAGAGTAAAACCTATTTTTGTGCGGACAGTAAATACATATATTTTCTGTCAATGGTGCAAAAACATGTACAAACAGAAATACAGTGCTGCATGCTGGTCTGGCATGTATGCTACATCGTCTGGGGTTGGTTTTGTGGTTTTGTGTGGAACATCGAAGTTATTCCTGCGACAAGGGGATACAAAAAAATTATTGGGATAGGGAAAGCTCTGGCTTCATGTGGATGTAGCCTAAATTTCTTCTGTGTTCCCCAAAGACATAAAAGTATACAAATTTGGGACGGCATGAGAGTAAGTAAATGATGACAGAATTTTCATTTTTAGGTTAACTGTTCCTTTAATATAATGTGCTGTCTCATGTTGTATGCATATATGTATTTCATAAATAGATGAATATATTATGTATCTGTTAAATAGATTAATCAGGATACTGATTAACTGAATTGGTGCTGAATAAAAACACGCAGGGTTTTTAATTCATCGTAAAACAATTATAAACATAAGGAAGTTTCTGCATGGGCTATGTACACTTATGAGCAATAATATATCTGAATACTGTTCAACTCAACACTACTGTCTAATGTGCAAGAGGTTTGCAGTTGTGTAACGTTTGATTCGTCGGATGAAATCATCGGTGTGTTAAACTCACAGCTGCTTCATACAGTCTGACTACACAGCCAGAACAAACACTTGAGTGTGATGGACACTGCGTACGGTATGTGCTTATGTGTACAGTGTTACACCGACTTTAAATTCTCTTTTTAGGCGAATCTCCAGAAAAAATCATTTCGATATGTCTCGGTCAAATCTGATTTTATACTTCGTTACAATTGCCATGACTTGCGTCTTGGTCCTAAAAGTTGCATTTTTAAAATTAAAACTTTTTAAAAGTTAATTTTATGCAATTTTGTACCTTTGATTATGGGATGAAATGTAGTGTTTTTGTAGGATTCACTTAGACAGAGAATAACCTGAATGTCAAGTTGAATTTGTTTAAATGACCTTTTTACGTGTGAATCTGTGACAATGTGCTTTTATTATGCGTGTTGCGATTTTTTCTTTCGGATGACATTCACAGACGAGTGTGTATGTGCTCATGGGTTTTTTTGCGTGTAACATGCAAGTGACTGTCATGCTCTGCAGTAGTTGACATAAATGACACCTGTGACACTAGTTTTCTCCACACATTTTAAAGGCAAGCAAGATACATTCAGTACAGGGCATGTTTTTGTATGTTTGTTTGTTTGTTTCTTGTTGTTGTTGTTTTTTTTTTTTTTTTCAATTTTTCTTGTTGCATGACAGTAAATTTAACATATTCAGGCAAAAATTACCATATGAGGGAGTGCACTAAATGTATATATACATTAGTTCAGGTTAACTAATGATAGTTCAGTCTTGCTAATAATTATGTGGATTAAAAAAGTTCAGTCATTTCAATGCCTTTCCAAATTGCCAACTCAGGTACAATACTTACATAAATCATCGATCATTATAAATACAAAGAGACATTAGAACCGACCGGTGCTGTAGAGAGAATACACAAGTGAACTTGAATTACCACTAAAGGGACTTGTGTTGCCCCATTAAGAAGTGACCCAGGACCAGGTTGACCTTTCGACCTTTGCTTTTAAATATGCTAAGAAAAGCAGCATAACTGATCTCAGATCTGTCAGTGCTCATTATTCTCTCCAATCCCAGCTTTGTTTAATAGAGTAAAGCTTAGCTGAATAAGTAGCAGGCTTGGAGTTTTGAGAAGGCAAAAGTATTCCAAAAAAAAGGAAAAAAACTCTCAAAAATAAAGAACAAAATTCTAATTATAATACAAACAGTGAATCGTGCTAGCGTTGCCAAGTCTGGGTTTCTCCGACGCAACTAATATTACACTTATTGTTAAAAAAGAATTTGGTTTAATATAAAGGGTTTAATTCTGTTTGTGCCTGTTTATTGTGCTGAACTAAATCTGTTAGTTTTTTTTGCCTGGGTTCGGTAGAGTTAAAAGAATAGCTCACCGTGTCATTTACTGCAGAAAATATCTTAAGCGTTAGTTTGTATAAACAAAAACCATTTACAGTAACACACGTGCATTAATGGAAATCCATGGGGCAAGGCGCTGCACTGTTATAAACGCTAAAATGCAATTTGAAAAGTGTAACCACAAGACTAGACACAAAGCCAGTGTGCAAAGTATATAGCTTCGCATTTCAGCTTTAAACCGCACGGTGCACTTGCCCCTTAGACGTTCATTGTAAATGCATTACTGTAAACAACATTTGTATTTTTCTCCTAATGATTTTCTGTGGTAACTGGGTTATGGAACAAGTGGAGTTATGAACCACGTTCTGAGGCACCGCACACCGTGATGTTCAGCAATGGCTGATGGGAAATTGACAGTAGTCACTCAATCTAGCCAATCTGTGTCCTTCGATCTGAAATCATGGAATGACACGAACACATTTTTAAAAGTGAAGCGCTTCGCTTTTCATTGTCACTGACGCAGCTTGTATTTGTCAAACACACAAAGCAATACTAGCACAGTTCTCTGGTCATGTTAACCTATGACCTTCATGACTATTTGTGAACTACGATCTTTAAATTATGACTCTGTCCACTTAGTGCAAAGGATGCTGACCGCTGAAGCCAAGCCCCACGCATATGATGCCTAGCAAAAGTATTCAGACCACGACCCGATTCACAAATGATAACTAATGCAAAACCTGCACACGAAGGTGAAGGATCTCACGCAAAACTGATTTTGAAAAAAGAATGATTTTTTTTTGGTTTGATTCTTTTTTTGCCTGCCATTATTCAAGCAAACGGTCCGTTGCTATATCTGGCCCGGGCAGACTTCTCAAACAGATTGCGCTTCCATTTGGTGCTGATACTAGTGCAGAAGTTCTTTCAATTATTCCTAAATACTCTAATTCAATACAGGATATAAAACTTAAAGAATAAGAATATATTCGTAGAAATTTTATAAAACTGCCGAAGCTTCAGAGAAAGCTCGTCGAGCAGGACATTAGCTGAAGAACAGAGAGCTGAATGTCCTGAAATGGCACAGTTATAAAACTGACGTCACAATCTGTGGCACTATTGGAACATTGTAATGCAGAAAGAACATCTGACTAATCTCAAACAACCTGGAGCAAATCTGCCTGGAAAAAAAGCTAAAATGACATCTGGACAGTGCGTTCATGCATTCATACTCCGAAGAAATCTGAAAGCTATCATTGCTGCAAAGATGGCTCTACAAAAAACAGCGTCCTTGTTTTTGTTTTTTGTTTTTTTTCTAAATGCATTTTATAGATCTTAATGTTAAAATTTGCATGTGCATGTTTAATTTTTTGTATCTGTTTATTTATCTTAACATATCATATCTGACAATCAACAGTAATCAACAGTAATATCCAGTGATGCAAACTAAATGTTTCATTTATGCTTCGAAAATCTCTCTGATTCGTGTAATGCATAATCAGTTATGATGAGATCAGAAATATTTCTCAGCTTTGCATTTTCAACATTGTAAGCGTGTTTGAAATATTCTTGTTCTTTTACTGTTCTTCATACTTCCATATTCCCCATTCATTTCAATTGTTATATAAAAAGACTATTATCATTCAGAAATCTTTCGAAGCTATTAATACTAGGTTCAGGACATGGTTATGGACTTTGACAATGATATTCTGGTCCCTAAATGTGGCTCAATTCGCAAGCCTAGAGATACTCTTCCCTGTTTTTGTAATTAAAATCCCTTTTAAACAAGCTGCACGATTTGAGGTATCTTTCCTGCTTCCTGCACAAACAGAGAGCGATCTAAATAAATAAAGTGCACAATTTGTACCTTTAGGGGAGCAACAGCTTGTCTCTGGGGCAGAACCCTCAAAGCAACATTTTTGTACCTTCTTAACCTCCACAGGGTGAATATCGGGAACCCTTTAAGCTTATATTTTTTTAATATAACTCTTTTCACCCCAAAATTAAAATTTTGTCACTTACCCCCAGTCATCTGAATGAATGTCAAAATTTTTATTTTGGGATGGAGTAACCCTTTAAGACAGTAATGTGTATTCTTAGGGTACTATTTTTAATCCCTTAGGGGTAACAAAGGTACAAAAGTGTCTCTTTAAGGGTTCTGCCTCCCCTATAGGTATCCTTTTTTTCTGACAGGGCAGGATTGGTTATGGTTTATGGTTATTAGTTTAGGTTGTTTGTTAGGAATAGCAATTATAACCAGTTGTTTTTAAAAAAGTAAATCAGCGAGAGTCTGAATATTTTTCCAAGGTACCACATACACGCTCACACACCACTCCCCTGACTGCACAAATTCTCTTAAAGGGACAGGTGCACCGTTGTAAACACAAGGAGAGATGGAAAGGAGGGAAATGGAGGAAGACTTGTGATGTGTCCAAACAGCTGTTTGCAGTTGCTGCATGTTGTTCCTGTCACACGCCGGAGTGTTTGCCACGCTCTCCTGCGCAGCGAGAATGAAATGTGACAGGCAGTGAACACCCCAAACCAACGGGACGGGCAGCTCTCAGAAACATCTTCGCTTGGCGTCACACAGCATCCATTTTCCGAGTCACTCAGGTGCAACACCAGCGACGGAGAGTTTGATTCAAAGCGTCACTGCATGCACACGTACTCGACCAGGCCCGTGCGGATTTCCGCAGAACGCCAACGATTTGCAAAGTCCAGCTAATCATCTTTCCCCCTTCCCCGTGCATGTTTGTTTAATAAATATTTTGGCAAATTTGACTTCAGCTGCCAATAAGAATATACCACTCTCAGCTCGACTCTTCGCGGAATTTGGCAACGAAAATTCAGCAGTGGAAACAGTCTGCAGATTCGGTCTGGGTCAGCTAATAAACAAGTCTTTTGCCACTTTCATTCCATTCTCCTCCGACAACCGACAGTGCCTCCTCGTGGAAGGCTGTCACTTCAGCCTCTTAGAGTAAAGAAACGAAAACAGCCGTTGTTCGTTGCGTTTCTGTGACGTTGCGCACAGCCGTTTCCTTGTTTAATTGGTAGGATATGTTCGGATACTTGAGTAGGGTTACAGAGAGCAGTGCGGTATGGGCTGGAAGCATGTTGCAGAAGGCATGCAGGTGTTGTAATATACGGGAGAGCAGAAAAGCGATGGTACGCCGTGTTCCATCTTTTCCCCCTTGCTTTCTTTTTCTTTTCTGGCTGCACATGTTCATGTCATCTCTCTGGTTCCCTCACGCACGTGACTCTTTCTTGGAGTGCGGTTTGTTGCCCAGGAGAGCATCTATCTCGCTCACAGTCTGAGGCGTCATCTGAGACAGCACCTAGTGAGAAGATGAAAATCATGTTAATAGGAAGTCTGATTGTTTTTTAAAAGAAGTGTATCCTTTAGCAGATTCCTTACATTGGGCAAAAAACGATGGTGGCAACTTTTATAATGGTGCAAAAGATTTCTGTTTCAGATCAGTTCTGTTCTTTTAAATGTTCTAATCGTCAAAGAATCGTGAAAAGTGCATCACCTTCACATTCATAGTTTCGAGATAATAGTTTTAAGCATTTATAATAATGGGAAATGTTTGAGCATCAAAGCAGAATATTTCCACCCTTGTGAAAAAAATGAGTGCTTGTTATTAAAACAGTATACGTTAAATATCATATTTAAGTGCAAGCTGAATGTAAAGATACTTAACTGCATGTCCTTACAGTGAAAAATGTTTATTAATTTATAATTCATTTTATATAGCTTATTTGAATTTCATAAAATATGCTTAAAGTGTATGTAACATTTAAGTTAAAATAAATATATTTTAAAGTCATTTATAGTGAAACTTGTATTTAAATATATTTGTACAAACAATGAATCGCAATTTAGTGTGTAAAACATTATTCTATTATTTCAGTAATATTATATGCAAGTACGGTACAATTAAGCATTTCTTTTTCACAAATGAATGATTTCTAAAGGATCGTGTGACACCCAAGAGAGTCAGAAACAAATCAATCAATTATTAAATATATTCAAATAAGAAACATTATTATAAACTGTAAGGATATTTCACATTGTAATAATTTGTAGTGTATTTTTAATCAAAGAAATGCTCACAGTAAGCATCAGAGACATTCCATTCCAGTTTGTGTGTGTGTGTGTGTGTGTGTGTGTGTGTGTGTGTGTGTTACCCGCAGGGCTCCAAGGTTCTCAAGAAGCTGGTCTGTATTGGAGACACCAAGAAGTACAGAACTGACCCCTTCACTACGCAAACACCACGCTGAGTGAGAGATTTCAGAAAACCTTATTATACACAAGCACTGAGTTTTTTTTTTTTTAAAACACAGACATTTAAAAACACAGACCGTTCAATGGCTTTCTCGGCACTTTCTCGGTCTGGCATGGTGTAATTTGGCTGGCTGACTTTAACCAAATACTTGAGATGCACCAAAAGTACAGAGACAGACTCACCAATGGCGAGCTGAGCAGCCGTGCAGCCCAGCCGGTCAGCCACCAGGTGGAGCTCTTTTATTTTTGCCAGCTGTCTGCGCCCTTCTTCACTGTACACTCGCTCCTTTAGCCACTGATAGCCCTAATACACACAGTCACGCAACTGAACACTTAACATTGCTCACGTGGATTTATTGATAATCATAATATGATTAAAATAATACAATTTAGCAATTGGAAACTGAAAAGAGCTGCAGTTGGCAAACTCTTTAAGACTCACTTTCATGGCGGCTCTTGAACAGTCTGGAACACCGTCACTGTATTTTCCAGTGATCAGTCCGCATGCGAGAGGAGACCAGGTCATCGCTCCAACACCTGACGCGCCATGTGACAGACACAAGATGTGGAGTTAGACTTCACACCTGTCCTAATTAATCCATGAACTTCGACTATGAAACATTCAAAACATCAGAAATAGTTGCATTATTTTGTAGTTCATGTTATTTTGGCTTTTAGCTTTCACCCATCAGCTTCAACGAGCTCTAGCGTAAAGCAGAGAGATCGCTAAAACACAGTTAGCTTAACTGCCAACGAGTTTATTGTAAGCTAGCTGAATAATTGCTCATTGGTTTAATGGCACAGACATTTGAAGTCATTCTATACTGTATATCGGGGCAGCACCACAATGACATGTACTGTCTTAAACTATTTTTAAACTACTTGCAGATAATATACTTTTGAGGCAAATGTAATTCGAGTATGTTTAAAAAGCCTGACTACTTAACAAACTCAGGTCACTTTAAAAAGTGCGCTTTGCGATAACGTATATTTAAGGTTTGAATGTATGTTAAATGATGTGTTTGACCGACCGATCTTGTGGTAGAGCTCTGGCAGCTGCACCTCGACCTTATCCCTCTGGAAATAGTGATACTCGGCCTGCTCGCATACCGGTGGGATTAAATTAAACTGCCTCGCTACAGAGTATGCCTCCTAAACACACAAATACAAAGACAAGAAGAGGTTAAACTTTCTTTTCAGAGGCCCAGATCTTAGCAATCAACGCAAACAGCAGTGCCAACACAGGCATTCATTTAATCAAATCTCTGACAGAAGTTAATATTTTTTCATAAGAATATTGTAACTTTCCAGTAACAAGTAGGGTACTTCTTCCAATAAGAAGTGCCAGAAACTGATATATATATATATAAAAAAAAATATATATATATATATATATATATATATATATATATATATATATATATATATATATATATATATATACATATATATATATATACATATATATATATATATATATATATATATATATATATATATATATATATATATATATTTTTTTTTTTTTTTAGCTGTACAGGGAATAAAAGGAAGTTGGAAGTTGAAAGGAAGTTCTTCCTTTTAAAATGAAAAAAAAAAATAAATAAATAAATAAATATATAATTTATATATTATATATTTATAAGTACTTACAGAGCACATATTAATACATTATTCTTCATGGCCATATTTTAGACCTCTTAATCCTTCCTTACTAACTAACTTACAATAACAGCAAATTAAGAGTTTACTGAGGCGTAGATAGAATCCAGTGAGAATCGGTCCCCAGAATAAAGAGTGACCAGTTTTGATGCATGGAGAGAAAACCGTACCATGATCTCCATGGCGCTCCAGCGTGACGTGCCCCAGTACATGGCCATACCCTGGTTTATAACAAATGTCATCGCACGCACTACCTCTGTAAAGACCAACACACAACAGCACTCGCGATAAGCGATACGCCATCAATTATGCATCTTCAAAACATGCCATAAAAGAAATCGCAGACCTTCCATAGGGCTGTTCACATCGCTTCGGTTGGCAAAGACAATATCCACGTAATCCAGCTGTAGTCTAGACAGGGAACCTCTGAGACCTGTAAACACATCGTGATCACCGCCTGTCTGCTTTATTGCGATCGTCTTATTATTCATAAACCACACTTTACCTTCGATGATGTGTTTTCTGGACAGGCCTCTCTCTGTCTCTGCCCTGAGGATTAGAAATGCAAATGTCAGAGAGGAAATGTAGTCAGAAAGCCTCTTAAGATGAATATAGACAAAAGGCAATCACTGTAACTTGTGCTGAGTCTCAGCATGGTGAACAAGCAGCTGGTATTCAACAACCTATATTTTAAACACAACATTTTTTATATTATTTATATGTATAATGTGTGAGCCTGCACATAAAGACTGCAACGTTATATCTTTTATAACTTTCAATTCTGACTTTACCCACAATAAAATATGAATTGTCCAAAGTAAAAAAAAAAAGTCACAGTTTAGCTTTCTTTTTAAATTTAGCGGTGGAAAACGGAAGTCTAACTTTTAAGTAAAATTGTTTACTTTGCAAAATCAGCGGCGTTCACTTTTTTTTTTCTTTTTGCATTTATAACTGCAGATTTACAAAATGTCACTTGCTACGTTTGCTGGTAACCTAAGATTTATAGTTAAAGACTTGTATTTAAAGAACAGAGTGGCAAATGGTTAAGGAACCTTTATCAAAGAACTGAACAGAAGCGGTTACAAATATTAATTTTAATACTATTCTGAATCTTTTGTGTCCATCTCAATGTACAAGATAGAACTGAACAGATACTCACTGTCCTCCCCAGTAGATCTTAGTCGTTACTACATAACTGGACCGTCTGAAAAAAAAAGGTGCTTATTATAGTGAGGACAAACCTAATACTGTCCTACATTTCCAAAATTGATCAAAGATTGACCATATCCAGAACACATTATCCATAAATCAAAAATGAGAAGAATATGTATTGCGGGCTACTTCATCCATATAGTCAAACTGTTTTGCAACTAAATGAATCAAAAATGACAGAAATAAAAACAAAAGCAGGTCACCTCCAGCCTTTCTTTTTGATGATGTTCCCTAGAGTGATTTCAGCCCTGTGGAAAAATAAAGTCACAATGTCTGAAACATATATTTTATTGCTATTGCTGTTACGCTGCAAATAAATAATAATAAAAAGCAGTGTCAATCTCAGTCTAGTTCAATCTCATAAGCATTCTTAAAGCACATTTTAACAGAGAATCAAAAATGGCAAACGATATTACACTGGTCATATTATATATACGTTGCAAATTGTTTAAGCATTATATCACATTGATTTGCACAATGATTGCATTTTATCATGATTGACATGATTGTACCATTTATTCGCTTTTTATCCCTATACGGTTATTTTCAGTATAATCAGTTCACATTTGAAGGGTTTATGTGAAGAATGCGGTAAAGACTGAGATAGAAACAGATGCGAGACAGACAACAGCGTAACAGCAAGAGAAAGCTGAGAGCAAAAGATTCAGAAATGCCACAATCACACTTTTACAGGAGCCTCCGTCACACATCAGTATAGGTACAGTTGCCTGAAGACACCAGTAAATAATGCAATAATTTAGAATATGCAATAATCATTATGCTATTTCTTATGCACACCAATTCGTACGTATTTTACGAGGTGGCTAATTCGTACGACCTCACTCGTACAGTTTTGTACAATTTGTCTGAACCCCAGAGACAGGTGGGTTTAGGTGTAGGTCATTTGGACAGATTCATACGAATTGGCAATGTGTAAAATATGCGAAAACCGTATAAATTAGTACGAACTGGCCACCTCGTAAAATATGTATGAACTGTAGAGAGATCGGACTGAGCACACCTTATATAATTAAGTGTTAAAGTCGGCATGAAATCAAAATTGACAAGTCTTATTTTTAATGGAACACTGTAGCGTTTATTATAAATAAATGATCCGCGCACTTTATTAAATGTTTTTTAATTCACATGCCCTCATAATTTTTCATCAAAAACCTCCCCTCGCAGTCAAAACAACTCATCTTCTCTTCGGATGATATGACTGTATTCAAACCTGCCTCCATTTTGTTAGCAGCGATCCAATCAATTACCGCAGGGCGATCTCAGAAACCATTTCACTCAACTTTAGTTTCATGCCAACTTTAAAGGTGCTGTATGTAGGATCGACACAGAGGTCCAAATTCAAATTATTGAAGATTTTTATGCACCCAGCTACCCTCCTACTCAGACTTGACGCTCACGCAGGTTGCCAGATTCCCGTTCACGCCCCTTTCGCTTGAGCTTCCACGAAATGAAGTACGCTGTGTTTTCCGTCCACCCGTGATTGGGTAAACTGGCAGCGGGCGGGTTTCGCAGTTAACTTAGCATGCTCCTTAAATATCTGCAAGCGTATTACAGCATTTTTATGCTTTATTAAACTCCTACACAAAGCACCTTTAAAGCATATAACTTGTTTCACATTACCCACTGAAGTAAAAACTATAGTTTTATTATGAATAGAAAAATTAAATAAATAACATGAAGTAAACAGGCAGACTAATGACCTTGCAGATTGATTGCAGATGAGCTTCCAGGATTCTTACATTTATTCGCGGTACTAATGTCTGAAATTAAACGGCGCCTTAGAGAAGTGAGGTTGATTCCGTTACAGTTCAATTTGTGAGGCAAATTCGATAAAAACACATGTTATGTCAGCACATTCAGGACTTCTGCTGATGTGAAAGCAGAACTGACTACGTGTGACCATGTAAGTCCTAATGTAGGTCAGCAGAGGCGTCTGCCAGCCAGATGCCCGCTGTATGCAGGACTTTGGAAGCGTGAAATGGAAAGACATGCTTCTTCAACTGTAGTGACCTGTGCATTTAAGAGTGACCAGGCCACTAGCATTAACTCTTTCAAATCGGGAGAGTGAGGTTTACCTGCACAGCTCTCACGAGCAGGCCCCCGTTACATAATAATTATTTAATGGAAAATGGTTTCAGATGGAGTATAGCATGTCGCACCACAGGACGTTACGACTTCCCAGAGTTCATTTATGTAATCTACGCAGCTCCAAATGACGATCAGCGTGCTTGTAGATAATCCCTCGAATCACAAAGATCTCCAAACAGCTGTTCGGTTCACTCCGCCTTTATTTTTTTAAACTAAGCAGCTAGGTTATATCACACTGCGTCAACGCCGTGCAATCCTGTGCCTGGTGGGCCTCCATCCTGCAGAGTTTAGCTCCAGTCTGCTCCAACACATCTGTTTAATTAGGATTGGAGCGGAACTCTTGCAGGAAGACCCTCCAGGAGCAGAACTGGACAGCGCTACGCCGCTGCCTACAAATGAAGATCTCAGTTCTGTGTAGTCAGAAAGAGAGGTGTAAAGAGAAAACAGCCAGAGCCTTGTTAAATAGAAGAGCTAAGTATCAAAAACTCAAAATCAGTGTCATTTAATTGTATATTTCACAACATATTTGCAGTTGCACATTTGTAATGATGATGTTGCAGTTTATACATTTTAAATATATTGCCTTTAAACGTAATATTGAATAACATGCGGTACTAAAGAAAAGATGACCTAAAAATAAAAATTACCCCATATTTTACTCACCCCCAAGCCATCCTAGGTGTGTATGACTTTCCTCTTTCAGACGAACACAGTCACACAGTTTTTTTTAAAAGGCAGCGGCCATTTACGCTAAGTACAAGTAGTAATGGATTCTTTTTATACCAGTTTTTTTTGTCATATGCTATTTATGTGTAAATAGCGTAATTATATGTTATTGACACTAAGTGAAAATAGAATATTTTCTTATAAGTGCAACTAGCAATTGATTCTTAGCAGCATTATTTAGTGATGCTATTTACACTGCAAATAACATTTTCTGCCATTTATACGACTTACACTGAGATCTGCACCTCAGTATTAAAGTACATTATAACAAAGAATGCAACTAATTGAGTGTGAATGTTAATTTTAATTCAAATTATTAAATAAATGCCGTGGTTGACATCCTTAATGGGACGACAAAGTCCTAAACCTACACGATACTTTATTTTCCACTTTTTGATTACTTCCTTCATTGTTATTGGAAATGAATGCTTTTCTGATTTGATTTGAATTTAAAAAGGGAGAAAAAAGAAGACTACCATATATTTTACCATCTGCACCACTGGAGTTGTTAACAAGTAACCGTCCTGTGTAATGATGACTAGCCCAATCACGCGCCGGTGGGCGGAGTTAGTGTAAACAGGCACTGCCAATAAGATTAAAAAGTTTTAAAAATGTATCCTGGCTCATCCAAGCTTAGTAATGCAGGTGGATAGAGGCCTACAGTGTATATCTGCATATGTTAATATGTATAAGTATGTTAGTCAGCTAATACAAAATTTGGGGTTGTCTATTCCTTTAAATCACGACAAAGATTATTAAAACTAAGATTTTAAATGCACTTTAAAATAACATCAGAACGTACTTGTGTGTTAAGAAACATTTACAACAAGTACACTTACTGCAAGTTCCCTTTTATTTCATTAATGTTATGTGATCTAAAACAGCTATTTTTATGAAAAATAACCTTTTTTTAAGCGCACTACAAGTCTACATTCAATACCCTTAAGATCACTTCTTTTTTACAAAATACAGAAAAATGCAGTGCACACGCTCTCACATCCAGTGCACCGGTGGGAATCGTACCTGCCTGAAGCGTACACTTCTGCCGTGTCGAACAGATTCACTCCATTCTCATAGGCTATAGTCATCAGACTCTCCGCCATCTACAGAAAAATATCCACAGACAAACACATTCAGAGGATGACAGAGACGGGCCCTTAAAAAAATCATTGGTGCAAAACATTTCAGTTACCAAAATGTATTTAAGCTTGTGCAGACTGTGCATTAGATATGTTTGTGTTTGCTTATTGACTACTGCATGTATAGAATGTATAAAGAACCCGCCAACATTTCTCAGAGTATCTTCTTTAAAGTTAAGAGTTTAAGTTACAGAATTCAATGACATGAGTATATAACAGCGTACCAAGAATCATTAAAGTAAAAAATCACCTCATCGGAGATCTGAGATCCAAATGTCACCCAGGTACCTGTGGACAGAAAGAGAGCGTATGAGACAGCGCTACTCGGATTGGTCAAATAATGATTGATTTCAACAGATTTCCCAACATTCCCCTGCGTCGCTGATTACAATACAGCTATCCCTGCCAAAACCCTCAGCCCGATGATTGAGCTAATGCTGCTGTGTCGGGCTGGATTAGATGCTCAGATGGATGTTGAGACTTATTTATAGTTATGAGCGCTTAAGTGGGGATAAATGAAAGCATTTAAACACGGAAAAATAGACACTCCCCCCGACTCTCTTGTTTGAACACTTTCAGAGATAACAAAAAGCTTAGTTACTCACCAAGACCCAAGCAGGAAACACGTAGCCCCGACTTTCCAAGGTTTCTGTGACAAAAAGTAAGGGAGAAAAAGAAAGAATTTAACATTTCGCTAAATAACATTTGCTTTAAGATGTGCTACACTGACCGCTGACATCACAGACGGAGCGATTTCCAAAAATGCATTCTACACATAACATTAAATATGCTTTTTTTATATTAAATGCAGATTGAAAACGCTTCAATACAAGTAAATTGTGCCATAGCATTGTGTAATGAGTGGGGGGGACCGTCGACCGATTATCGGAGCAGATATTACGCATTTTAACGTTTAATTGTCAAAACCAATTTGCAATTTAAAAGCATTTAAAGAAAGTTTTGTCTGAGTCAAGTATAAATGCATATATTACCATGTACGAATTACCTTGGATACATTTTTGTGAAATAAAATACCAAAAATAAAAACCTTTTTGTAATGATTAATAGGTTGCTCAAAGGGTTATTAAACCCCAAAATGAGCATTTTGTCATTAATCGCTACCGCATGTCATTCTAAACCTGTACAAAAATGCTTCATTCATGACATTACAGTGCCTAACTGTTGAATAAAGTCATTATTTCCATACAAAACGTATTCTTTTAGCTTCATAACGTTACGGTTGAACCACTGATGGCAGACTATTCTGCCGATATCTTTCATGCTTTTCTGGTCCCTATCGTTACTTGGCAGCCAATGGGACAGTCACAAGCCTCCTGGTTTCATCCAAAATATCTTAAATTGTGTTCTGAGGATCAACAAAGCTTTTACAGTTTTAGAACGACATACGGGTAAGTGATCAATGACAGAATTTTAATTTTGATTTGGACTAACCCTTTAAACCCTTTAACCTTTTATGACTGATTAATCGATTTACAAAAATGATTCCAGTATAATAATATCCCCACACTATGATATCAACTCTTCGTCTTAACACCAGCTAGCACGCACTGGCTAATGGATATAGAGCTGTATTCAAAACCGCTGTAAAATAGCCAATAGAAAAGTGTTGAAAGCTATAGTAGCACCCGTGGTGTTTTTAATTTCAGATGCATGCTGTTTGCGAGAACACCAGTTGAAGATCGTCTATGCGTTCCCGATGCATGCTTTTCATTTCAGCCTCTGCTCGCTTATACGTCCGATAGAAACAGAGAGATAGAAAGAGACAGATTGTCAGCGTGTTTAGATCCAGGCGGCTGAACCACGCTTTCTCTTCTCTGCATCTATTTTTGTTTGCCCGGCCAGTCTATTTATAGAAATGTTGCAACTGTGCATTTGTTTGCATCCAGTGTGTGTGTGTGTGTGTGTGTGTGGGACAGAGAGATCGAGAGAGAGTGTGTATGGACTATTCATTACATTGATATAGACATATTACCAGCCAAGACCGTGAGGAATTGCTAAATCAGTAGCATGAATCATTAATTTTATCTAAAAAAGCAGAGAAAAAAAGACACATCTATTCATCACGCGAGAGGAACGGGTGAGAGAGGTAGAGAAAGCTGCAAAGCTCTTTCTCGCTGACACAAATATTTTCACTTTCTCTGTCATTCTTCATTTTTATCTTTCTCCACCCTTCTCTCTTTTATCACGGCGCTGCATTAGAACTGAATCACACACGCACACGCGCACACATCTATATGCATGTATATGATGAGAAGCCTCGGGGAAGAAAACATGAAGATGATGGTGCGGAATATTCACAGTCGATGCTGCGTGTTTACATGCACGCTACGCACACACACACACACACACACATGATGAGGACTCTGAGCTCTGTGATATTTTCCATCCCCTAGACCCAACTCTCACGGAAACCTACAATATTAGTTTTGCTATCTATTTTTAGTAGTATGAAGAATTTAAAATGCTTTTATTTACTTGTTTTAATACTGTGCGGACAAGAAAAAATACTCTTTTCTGTGCAACTGGTCCCTGTGGCTTTTAACCCGCGTAAAGCATTCAAAATCTGCATACGATGTAAATATTTAATGCCTGCTTGGACGCCAAGAACATTTTTTTAATGAGAGACATAAATTATTATTATTATTATTTAATAAAACCATCCTTTATTTGATCAGCAACTTCTCATTAGTGGCTGAATGCGAAAATGTTTTTGTTACTATATTATTACTATGTTATTACTGCCTTTATTCCTTTTTGAATCATTAGAAAATGACACATTTCTGATGATGATTTAATTGTAAATATATCCTTCTATAAAATTAGGAAAAGAACAAATAATCTGAGAATTACCAGGATTACCCCAATGGAATAAAAACATAATTACATTCATTTGACTTTATATGTAGCCCATGATTGGTCAGAAACAGTCCAAATTTAACAAGTTTATATATTTATTTCTAACAAATGACACAAACACAGCACATGTAACATTTTCAACATCCTCAAACCCATACAATCATATAGGTTGTTTGTCACTTTCCATAAAATATGACCCAGAAGTGTTTACAGAATTAAAGCCCCAAGCAGATTCATACAGCGTTATTTCTAGAATATTGTCAACACAACCATCGTTAGTCCCAGCGAACACACATACTCACAAAATGTTTTGGACATTGAATGCACAGTAAATCACTTTCCAAAGCATCTGCCAAAGGTAAATGTACGTATTTTGGAAGCCAAAATAGAAAAAAGTTGGGTAAGAGACTGTAATAAACCAGATAGAGGACTTTACCTTTATAAGCTGCTTGAACAAATGAACATTTTTTTACATCTCTTACAAAATAACTGTTTAATCTGTGTGTTATAAGGCTGAAACAGGCACGAAACAACCATCTTGTAAACCATGCAAATAATGTATAAAGCTAATGCTCTGTGTTCAACGTTTTATTTAACTGAATACCATGTGTGAAAAACAGACTGAAATTCAACTTCCAGTGGGCTGTTAAATGCTACGACTGAGTCACTGAGTCAGAGAAGCAGACCCGCTGAGCCAGATCAGCTGACTGATTGAAGAGCGCTCACGAATCTGACATATTTACATCTCTCATAAGTGTGCCAAAAACAAATAGGGCAGGCAGCAAGTTTTTCAGCAATTACCGACTTGGCCTTCAATTTGTTGAAAAGTCAAGCCCTGTTAGTGTCATGGGAAAAGTGACTACGCATTATTTTTTGAGAAGTCAGCATATTAAAATGATTTCTGATGTGTCGCAGAAGACAGGAGTAGTGATGCTGAAAGTTCAGCTTTGATTACAGGAACATTACGATTTCTTTAACTGTAATAATATTTCACAGTATTGCTGGTTTTACAGTTTTTTTATTAAATAAATGCGGCCTTGCTGAGTAAAAGAGATTTTTTTTAAAAACATTAAGAATTCTTACCAACACCAAACAATAATATATATATATATATATATATATATATATATATATATATATATATATATATATATATATATATATATATATATATATATATATTTATTTATTTATTTTTTTTTTTTTTTTTACATTACCAGTAATCCCACACACAAATGCACGTATTCCTAGATGATAACGTTTGCATTATGTCCAACACAAGTGAAATCTCGACCGTAAGTTTATTTTCCAAACAACAGCAGTTGGCGACAAACAACGACCGTGTTGCAACATTTCGGTTTTTCAGAGTACATCGTCAGCAGGCTTTATTTGTTAAAGACGTGTGTTGCAAATGTTTTTAAGAATCACATGCTCTCTATATCTATCCCTTTTATCTCTCTTCTGCACACTAACCTGTGAGACAGAGAAGTTTAATAATGCTGAGATCTCGGCGGATTCTCTTTTTCCTTCCCTAAGCCTCACTATAAATCATCCCGCTGACACACAGACACATGCTGTATAACTCCGGCCGGCCTCCGCAACAACCACTGACTCCTGTTTACTGTTACGTACCGGCAGACACACAGTTGTAGTAAGCAATGCAGGAATCCATGTTACATGCTTTTGTAAAATGCTGCAGTACTTGAGTCTATCCCTTGAAATTTCTAGGTTGCTAAGGCAGCATCATTGTCGCTACTGTGATGCTATCTTTACTAATAATCGGTTATTCCCTGTTTGTAGTGCAAATGGCTGTAAGAGAAGAGCGATAGCAAATTAATATCTCAGTTGTTTTTCATTGATGACGAAGAGAGGATGGGAGTATCGTCATGATAAAAATTGCAAATTAGAATATGAATACCTGTAAATGAATATCTATACAATACATACAAAGTTTTGTATGTTATAGAGAGGTGGGTAGGAGTGGGGTTAGGTGCTCTGATAGCTATTAAAAAGTATATTTATACACTGTCAACTTTATATAATCAATCAATCACTTTTATTCATATAGCACTTTTAACAATACAGACTGTATCAAAGCACTGAAGAGTATGAAATAAAATGCAATGATAGGGATATAATGACGATAAATTAAGTACACCACATACATTACAAATTATTATTAGCATTATTAATAAATTAACTGTTGTGGTATTTTAAATTACGACAAAAGTGTAATATTTGTAAGATTTGCTGCCATTAAAGCAAAAATAAAATACCAAAATACCAACTCTAAATCATCCTCCGATGTGTTTACTTATTATTTAGCTTTTTTTTTTGCTTTTTTTTTTTTTATGAAACGTTTCACTCGCATTGTTATGTTGATAATATAATTTGCAATGACATGACATATATTTCCACTTGTGGCCTCAGACTGTTGGACCCCACTGTATTGCAAAGGTCACATCATACATCAACACAGACATCAGGCAGATTCATAAAAATCAGAAATGCAGAGCACACAACACCATCCAGACACACTCCTCTCAGAATACTGCAGTGCACCACAACAGGGTGGAGAGAGAGAGAAACAGAGAGAGAGAGAGGGAGAGAGAGAGAGATGAAGAGAGAGCAACAAATGTGAAAATGTGAGTGAAGGCAGATGAAGCGAAAACGAAAAAAATGATGAGATCAGGCAAAATGGAGAAAACAGAAATAGGCGGCGGACAAAGAGCGAAAAGCAATGCGATGGAAAGACGGAAACGATATTGAGGGAGAGTGGTGAACATTTAGAGAGAGAGGGAGAGAGAGAAAATGAACAGCAGTGGTGGGAGAGAGCGGCGCACTTTTCTCCACAGTGTGTCTGTCTGCGAGCCGTAAAAGGCCCGTTCTGATTAATGTACTTTATAATGAGTTAGCATAGGCAATTACTGCACATGCTGAGAAGTGGAAAAAAAAGTGAGTGAGCAAAAGAGAGGGAGAGAGAGTTATGTGTAGAATGGCTTTCCATCATGCAACACCTACTATTCAGCATATGTGTGTGTGTTTGTGTGTGTGTGTGTGTGATGAATAGTAGGTGAATAGTATATATATATATATATATATATATATATATAGAGAGAGAGAGAGAAAGAGAGAGAGAGAGAGAGAGAGAGTTTGAAAAGCTTTGTGAGATGTTAATATTCATATATTATTTCTTTCAGGTATATGCCCTTTAACTATATCCATTTTGACAATCAATCTGTCAGTCAATCATTCAATAAATAAATAAATAAAACTGAGCAAACTTTGAGTATGTTATTGAAATAATATCTAACATACAGTGGTGGCCAAAGCAACTATTTTCACCAGCTAAATGGTTTTAAGTCAGTTATTTCTATCTTTTGCTAAATATCAGTTTACTTTCATTTTGCCATTGATTGTAATAACCCAGTGAGCTTTTTCTCTGTGTGGAGCGCTGGCTATTGTAAGCAACCAGAAATCCGCATTACTGAAATACATTTTTAATTACGCATTTATAATGATGACTTTGCAATTTAGTACTTTTAAAAATATGTTGTTGTAACATTTAATAAGAGACTAAATTAATAATAAAGTTAATCATTGAATTATGATCACCGAAGGTTATTAAAACAGTGATTTATAATGTACTATAAAAGTTAACTTTATAGAAGTGCACTTTTTCAAAATTTTACCTTCGCGCACTTACAGTGCTTGACCCGGTCTTCTTTTAACATTTATGCATTAAAAATAAAAAAGAGTAAAGGCATTTCAAATTGTGTCTCAGCGTGGCAAGTATTATATCTCTCAACTCATCTCAAAAATCCAACTTGCAGCCGAAACGAATCAGCATTGAAAGATGCGTTACATAGGCATCCATGTCCCAAAATGCATTAAAAAAGGTCCATTCCCTGCACACTTCCGCAATTTAATATAGGCATCTTATAGAAACACAATCCTCTGCACAGTTGACAGTATAATGCAGCTATTCGCTTTGCTAACCTAGTTAATACTTGCAGTGCTAATGTTACACTGGTAATGGAAGGCTAACCGTGATGGTAAGTCTCATTTTCTGTGATTTGGGTGTGGGACAGGAATGAGTTTGGAAATGTTTCGTGACATTACAATGGCAAAATAATTTGAATGTAGTTAAATATGAGTCACCGAGCCTATGAGATCAAATGAATGTGCTCAGTGTAATAAGCAGATCTGCGTTCATTAAGATGACTGCTGCTGCCTATGAGCTAGAACCACAAAACACATTACTCTAAAACCCAAATATAACTGTGCAAAGAGCTGGAGCGCTCCGGAGCTTCGGGTCTTGGGTTAAGTCATAGTCTAGTTTTGTGCCTCAAGGGTTCTAGTCCCGGTCAGGGTCTCAGGGGGTCTGCAATTGGTCTGGGTCTTGGGGGTCTGGTTCTGACCCCGTGCCTGTACAGACGCTCTCATACAGGGAACTCAACCAATGCTCCTTTTTTTATATCCCTCACACTTGTGTAGTGTATTTCAAATCTTAAAAGTATATTTATTGTATATAAAGTTAATATTACATTATTAATTGAATAAAAAGCCACTTATTTTTCTATTTTACTCAATCACTTTGGCGCATTTCTCATATTCTCTCATTTCTCAACCGTTATTAAAGCAGTTCCTCATTCTTTTGAACAAGCTGCGGTTGGTTTGGTACGTTCACGCGACTGATTATGCACATTGGTCTTTTTCAGTTGCTTATAACATATAGTCATTAGTTCATTGTAGTAATGAATCAATGCAAAATGCTTGATCTAGTAGTCATAAACACATTTTCTACACTTTTTTAAAATTTGCCCTGAATTGTTCAAGTGAATGTTGACGTTCAATAATGATGAAAATATAGATCAACCAATTATAAAGCAGATCTCTGAAATAGCTCAAAGGTGCATCTCATGAATCTTCAATTGGAAAGCATAGACACAAATTCTGATAATAGATGGACATCCAGAAAACGAGTAAAAATTCATGGTGCATATTAGATCAAATAAGGGCCATCATTGTGGATCACGACCATACAAGCTAAATATTGGGAGATATCCTCAATACTGTAAGTCAAACATTTAAAATCAGTCTCTTTCAATCAATGTCCCACTTAAAGTAATGTGCAAATATACTGACAACAATTTGACTGTCTTATCCGTAAACAGTGACACAAGGACTTGTCATTCTGATGGCACTGACATGTTCACTGACGCAGATATTTATTTTTGAGAGATGAACTAAGGATTTTGAGCAAGAGACTGACTTTTGCGAGCATGCGGGTACAAATGGTGTTTTGATATTTGCGTGAATTGATTTGAAAAATGCACTTAATGTTTTGCAAATGTCAAGGATGAATCGGGAAACGTACCGAAGTGACTGAGAAAAACTGTCAAAGTAAAGTACACTTTAAATAATTATGCTATAATAATCTTTTGCTGTACATTTTTGATACATTAACTATGTCTAAATTTCATCATTACAAATACGCAATTACAAATATTTAAATTTAAATTTTTGCAGTCGCTATGCCCTTTCACCATATAAAAAAACCCAAAACATAATTAAGTGCTATTTAAATGCACAGCTGATGGCTTTAGACATGTTGGCTAAACATTTTTGTCTTGGATAAGTGTTTGAGATTTAATTTTAATCTTAGTTATGGATTCTGTGTTGGGATCAGAGATCAGTGTCTCTGACCTGATTGATTTCTTATTGACTAACAATCAGACCGGCACTGGATCGCTCATTGTTGATTGTGATCTTGGGTAACTGAGAGAATTACATATTAGAAGATGCTGGCCAACATCTCTGCAAAGCCAGATGAACAGAGGGACCCAGTACGCATTCATTTCATCTGCCCATGTTTTGTATCATACTTCCCACTGGCCAAAACAGCTAATCTTTCTTCATTTTTACTTAAAACACGTTAAAAACCCAGACATAAATGTCCAAGTCAGTGCTGAAAGTCAGAAAGCTAATGTCTGGGTATTATTACATAGACATTTGTTAAGCATCTTTTTTTATGGTTTCAAGTCATATAATAAAACAGCATTAGGATCACAAATGATCATTTTTATTGAACTGGCCCTTTAAAAACGTTTTAACAAGACCTTTAAGGAAAAATAGAACTTATCTTTTCATTCATGATTACTTCTTTAATGGTCTTTAATATATATATATAAGTTTGTAATTAGACACGTATAGTAAAGTTGCAGTTTAGCACATATAATGTATATTTGTAATATATTAAAGCTGCAGTCCATCAGTTCTGGCTCTTTGTTGCCATCTCTGTTTGAAACCTGCAACTGAAGTCATTTGCAGCATTATCATCTTTACGTGGGCTGTGCAATGGCACGGCTCCTCAGTGCAGATGAATCTAATGTTTTAAGGAGTATGTGTGGCTGTCAGTGATAACACCAACCAAAAATTGATTTTAGATCATTTTTAACCAAAAAACTAAAAGTTGCAGACAGCAGCATTAACCCACAATAACTCAATAAAAGGCTCTGTAATGTTACATATATATGACATTTGGCATTTATTTCTATTTTTTTAAGAAGAAATATAGCTAAATTAATTGAGCAGCTCATTAACATTTTTCTTAATGTGACAAATATGCCACATCAACATTCCGGCCCCCTGTTATAATGTTAACATATGTCACCAAAATATCTATGTAGCTTGTTGAATATCATTTTGTTCAAAAATGTATTAAAAGTAGGTTACGTGTAATCTAGGATGTGTTATTAAATTGTTACATTGGTTGAAACATACCTCTTTGTAAAAATTGACGACACTGCAACATGTGCTATCCGGACAGACCGCCATTTTGTAAATGTTGCCATGGCAACAAAAATGCATATATTGTCACATGACTGAACCTGGGTGTTGATTATATGTCCCTTGAAAGTGAGGAATAATGCTTTAAAAAGACTAATCACCAGTGTTTGTATCACCACATCAACGTAGGTTTTTATGGGTTAATATAAAAAACACATTTCAACGTATTGACTTAAGGTTACTTAGTATGTTCAAGTTTTCATAACTGTCTCCTAAGTACTTGAATATATAGAACAAGCCGGGTGAAAAAAGTGCTCTATTTTCATGCACTAATTTTGTATTTAACATACTAAAAATATTTGAGTACTTCTCGAGAACATCTAAGTGTACTCAGCTGTGCTATTTTGAGAAACCACGAATATGAGCTAAATGTGCTTTTATATTGTCTCTGGATTAAAAATTTATTTTTACACTTGTAATACACGTATGGGTTCAAGAGTACTACAAGTGGCTAACTAAATTTTACATTTTATTTAATATTCATGGTGTCTCAAAACAGCACAACTGAATACACTTAAATGTTCTTGAGAAGTAGTCATTATTAGCATATTAAGTACACAATTAGCGTGCCAAAATAACACGTTAAGTACATTACGAAAGCGCTTTTTCACCCAACCTCAACTAGCGAACGATTAAGTGCACTTCTTTTTCACAGAGGGAGATCCGAGCCTTCTGACGTTAACATGTGTCTGGTGTAACCAAAAATCATCCATTATCCACATGACAAACGGACATGATAATCAAGTGAATCGCTGCAAAGCACTTCAAACCCTGTGGGAACTGATATAAAAATCTAACATATGGTTTGTGACTAATTTTCTGGCTAATCCAGAGCGCTGGCTAAGGACATTGCCGTATAACCTCTTGCTATGACAAGCACAACCGCGCTATTCACAGATGATGTGCCATCAGACGCATATGTTTCTTAATGGCCTCCATCTCCCAGTGCACGAAAACGAAACGGTAGCTTTTCAATCACAACAATTAGGGGTCATTAGCATAATTATAGCTGTTGTTATTTTGAATGTCATTGACGGCATTACACAGCAAGTATATTCTAACGTGTCGGTACGCATGCCTCGCATTTGAAAAAGAAATTGAAAAAAGGGGATATTCTGAATAACGTATCATATGCTAATTATCAACTTCATTTGGGAAGGAACGCCAATATCGTTGCGCACGCTGCGTGCTGTTTAAAAAATAGTAGGCACACTAGTATTTTATCGTGAACGTGCTGCTGAGCTTTGTGTGTGTGTGTGAGAGAGAGAGAGAGCGAGAAAGAAATGAGAATCTCTTTACCTTATCTCATCTTGACCACTAAGTGAAGCTACAGTGCTTTTTTGTCTGTATCAATTAAAAACTGAGATGACAGTTTGCTGAGAGACAACAAACAACAATCTTTTTCTTTTCACCTGCCAACATCCGCCCTCTGGCTAATAAGCTCCTGTCCTTTATACACAGTTGGCACAGCTGCTCAATAGATAAGACTCCCGACATAACACAAGGTAAACTAGATTAAAAAAAACAGTTCAGTAAAGCAAACTTTGACGCTGGCTTGAGCAAGCCTGGCCAAAAGTTTGAAACAGTTTAAAAGGATTGAATTGGAACATTTTTAAAGCCACACGGTTTACCGGACAGACAGAAATGACAGAACAACAGATAGATGGAGAGATACATAGACGGGGGTGTTACTACAAGGTTACTAAAGAATTCTGGCTTGTTGCTAGGGTGGATGAGTAGAAAGATAGAAAGGAGTTTAAAAGCATATCAAATGTCAAGTGTTTCTCAAACCGGAATAATAAAATCCATTTCACTTTCCAACACTCTCCACTAAACCTGTACTGTGTGTTTGTGTGTGTGCGTGTGTGCGTGTGGAAGTGAGCGTCTGTCCAACATGGAAAACGGCCAAGCGGAGTATTTTTTTTAAGGTCCAGGTAGATCCAATGCAGCGATGTGCAGCAAAGTGAAAACTCATTTAAATAACGGCTCAGCAATCTCCGAGAAAGGGCCGTGAACGATCCGTGGGTGTGAGTCTGAGGCTGAGATTAGCACAACACACGCTCACACAAACATATTTCACAGTGAAGCAACATATTCAATGAGAAGAAATGTGATGTTGTGCTGGATTTTATCCACCCAGGATTGATTAGATCATGAAAAGTGGGCATTTACACAATAATGAAACCGATCGGGACGCAGGTTTGCAGCGGATGAACTATTAGCCCTTTGAAATAACAAGGACCTGTTTCAGCGGCTAAGCACGTACGTTTTCATCGTGGACAGTTACAGAGCAATTTTTCCTTAAGGATAACATCCAGTGATGAATCAGGCACGCACACACACACACACACACACACACACACACAAATAGTCGAGCTGCACTAGAGAACTCCATCATACAACTAAATGCTTACATTTCCTAAAGACTATGCCACAATTTTAGACCGTTATGAGTGACTGCCAGAGTGTTGCTACGCTGTTGCTAAGGTGTCTGGAGTAGCACGTTGCTGCTGTGTGGTAGTTAAGAGTTTTCTGGGAGATTGTTAAAGCATTGGCGATGGTTGCTGGATGATTGTAGTTGCAATATTTCAATCCTACTTCAATCAATCAATCAATCAATCATTTTTATTGTATATAGCGCTTTTAACAACACAGGTTGCATCAAAGCAAAACTTCATATTAAGTGGCCTCAACTACTACTGTATGTACAGGTTTTTACATTACACTTTGTTTTTACCTATATAAAATTACATCTGTTATTAATTTCTGTAACGACATTTATAATCCCTTACACCTTAACCCACCCTTAAACCAACCCATACCACCAAACCTGTGCCTAAACATTTAATTGCCACGTATGATAAAAAACATCACATTTGATGTAAATGCCATCAAATAAATGGCTTTTTCCAATAAAAATGAACTACCAATAATATTATTTACAGTGAAAACAATAAAACAACATTTCCAGAAGTCCTTGTGCGATGACATATATTGTCTTCAAATAGTTTTGCTTCTTCTTATTTTTATTAGCAGTAATGTTTCTTGTTACGTTATCTTTTAATTCGTTCATGTGTATGCATTATTTTAGTGACGTGTGTTGGTGTTTTGTCTTTTTGTGTTTGACAGAAACAGACCATGTTTTACAGGCAGGCCACTTATGGTTTAATCATATGGCTTAATATTTTACCACGTATATTAAAAAGTATATTTTGATAGATTTTGATTATACTAATTCAATGACATTACTTCTTAAAATACACTTAAGAGTTGTAAACAATGCAGAGGCACCAATACGCCATCCTTTATAAACATTATCAGTTTTGATCATTTCGATTTTTTGATTAGGCCGCCGTTTTCACTGTAAATTTGTGTATATATTTTTATATTATCATACCACACACAAGTCAGATTACTTAATAATGATAAAAATTTATTTTGTCAATTTCTGTCAAGTTGTGCATTTATGCACCGACTCATTCTGCGTGTCATGGTATGAGACTGTATAATATATTGATATGTGCTAAACACTAATGGCATTAGATGACCTAGTCAATAATGCAAGCAAAAGAGGCGACTCCATTTCTGCCCCTTTGACATTCAGTTTGCCATTCATTCAGCTCAGCCATAACACAAGCACTGAAGTGAACACACGCGCACTCAGTTTTAAAGCGGCTGTCAGTGGGTCCTCGTGAATCTTTAAAGAAGCCATAAAACATCAGACGGCACAGAATCACCCGGTCCTGGCCTAAGTTGCCATCCAACAGGTGGTGTTACCCACATACACGCGTAAACGCCACCTCCACCTGTCTCACCTGTATTTCATGCTACTGTGACGTCCAATAGCCTCCTTCATGTGGGCGTGGCCTTGGGGCAGGGGTCGGGACCCCGCCGCGTCCCGTGTTTTGACCGAGCTCTGAGGGGCGTAGTTGCCGTTCCCCCCCTGTCCGCTCCCCCTCTCTCCTCCTCCTCCGCCGCCTCCACCTCCTCCCCCTCCGCTGCTGCTGCCCCCTTGTGGAGGGGCAGTTCGCAGGCCGCACAGCCGGTCCTCGCTGCGGCTCTTCAGATTGTGCTCCGTACAAGCGAACGAGACCTGCATCCTCACACACTTGTGACACTTGCGTGTGTTCGAGTTTATTAAACTGAATCACTTTTGGTGTGGTAACAACAAAGATGTTTAAAGGAGCGCCTGATTAGATAGATAGATAGATAGATAGATAGATAGATAGATAGATAGATAGATAGATAGATAGATAGATAGATAGATAGATAGATAGATAGATAGATAGATAAATAGATGGATGCACAGGGCAAACCTGCGCTCAAATCAGGTCTTGCACCTGCTGGCACCAACTTGCAGCTGTTGCCAGGAGGGCGCGCGTCCAAACGCAACCCTGACGCGGTGGGGTGCGTGTTTATGTCGCCAGGCAAAAAGTCACGACTGGCCGCTGTCCAGGCCTTTAGTGTGCCGCTGCGTGAACAGTCTGTCTATGCAGTCGCCCGCTGCACTTCTCCAATACCCGGATCGACGCAACTTGAAGACGCTCCTCTCCGTGTTGAGGCATTCCTCTGCAGAATCGGGGTGGTCTCTCTGTGCGAGGCGGGGGACCTCCTCAAAATGCGGAACCACCCATCCACACCGGGCTTCCACTGACTGGATGCGCAACAGCCGGCGCCGCTTCACCTAATGGCACCGAAGCCCAGCTACGCGGCGGTCGAACGCGACTGCAGGGACGCGCCGTATACGCGCACGCTTGCGTTCACGCGCGTCTGCCCATCTCCTCGTCCACAGCCGCACGAACACACGATCGCTCCTTCACGCGCTTAGGTTGGTGACGGTCACTATCTGACACACCGCGCACCCTCACGCGCTCGACGCACGGCAGCAAACGTCGCGCTGTTTTTCTGGCGCGCAATTATTGCCATGGTGATCATCGCACGCGATCAAAAGAGAGTTTGACAGCTCCGCGGTGTCCATATTCCATCGTCAGATCTCACTGGAGCAGCCGGTGTGTCGCATCGTGAAGGCGGTTCGGCGACGAAAGACTGTCGGTGGAGATGTGGAGGGAATTGTGCATCCGTTCAGAACGACAGAGCCATCAAACAAGAGACTGCCAACTCAGAACCCAATGAAACCCTCTGTGATCCCCCACCCTCTCTCTCTCTCTCTCTCTCTCTCTCTCTCTCTCTCTCTCTCTCTCTCTCTCTCTCTCTCGGATTTCCATTGTGATTAATGTGTGAATTGAGCAGGACCACTGCGGAATAATCACGTTATTGTTTGGTTTTAGGGCTAGACACACACACATAAACACTCCCACACACAATATTTTCAATTCTTATTTGGCTTAAATAAATGCATAGGCAGCAAAGCATTTAAAATAGATTTTTTAAAAAATATGTACATATCCCTATACAAGTAGACCAAAACAGGAGTTTCAAAAGCAGGAAACAGACACTTAGACAAAATTCTAATAGGCCTATAATCCTAAATGTATAATCCTAAACACTATTAGATTTTAGCAAACACGTCACTTTATTATCCAACCAATAACATAGCAAATTTGATCAAATAAAACTGGAACATGTATATGCAATGCCCAACATTTTGATATTTTTAAAGAAACATTTACATATTTATGTATGCAGTGCATATTATCCAACTAATAAAAAATTGACTAAACAAACAAAAAAAAACACAGGTAATAACATTCAGGTGCAAGGCATTCATAAATGATAAACTAATAATTTACAAAAAATTCATAAGAAATGAATAAGTGATGTGCTAACAATTTATGCATGTTTTGTTAATTCGCTTACAAGTCATTAGTTAATGATGAACTAATAATTAACAAAGCATGATTGTTTTTTCAAATGATTAATAAGTTTATCTACGTTTTGTATATTAAGTTATAAATTAATTGCAAGTAATTATTAGGTGGTGATTAACTAATCATTTACAAAACATGACTATACGTTCATAAATGTATGTTCATGAAAGCAATATGCTAACGATTTAGATACAGAAAGGGTTGTGAATGATTTATTAAACTTGTTTACACAACAGGGTTTGAATACTTTGTAGTGTGTACTGTAGGCTGACTAGTGAGGGCTAGCGGTTATTTCACAATACGTTATTTTTAAAAAATAACTTATGACAGATTTGTACATCGTGAGCATATTACTGAATCACTCGTGAACATATAGTCATGTTTTGTAAATTGTTAGTTAATCATCATCTTATCACTTGTAAGTTATTCATAACTCCATCTACAAAACATAGATAAACATATTAACATATCGCTTATTAATCATCTACGAACACATAGTTATGTTTTGCGAATGATTCGTTAACTAATCACTTATAAATGCCTTACAACTGTGTTATAACAAGTGTTACCACGCAAGAGAATTATTTATATTTGGGTTAAATTATTAAAGCAACGAATGTAGTGACAGATCTCTGACTCCATATCACACGTAAAAGTAACAAAATATTATTGAAAAAGAATAAAATGCGTTTGATGTTGACTAGATGTTGCAACGTGGGTGTCTTACTCAGACAGATGAGCTTGCAGGGATGCTGTTTAAGTGGAAAAATAAATGCATGAGAGAAGCCTGACATTTCACATTTCACCAGAAGGCCCAGTAATGACATTTTGATTAAACATTATACAAGGTCCAAAATAAAAAGAAGGAGAAGAAGAAGAAGAAGAAGAAGAAGAAGAAGAAGAAGAAGAAGAAGAAGAAGAAGAAGAAAAATAAGCATATGCATGGATTAACTTTTCACATTAACATCTATAAGATGCATTTTGAATATAAGATGCCATTATTAACACAAACATGCAAACAAACAAAATACTTAAACACAAACTTACTTTGAAGCACATACTTTGAAGTCTATATAAAGCCAAGTCTCTCGGTTGATCATAAATTAGTAGTATTATAAAGTAGTAAACTGTAAACCTGCTGACACGAATAAGAGCAACAAGAACATGCTCTTGGCCGTCCTCACAAACTGCTCAAGAAGACCAAGGGGAGGGTTTAGAGCCAGATGGTTGTGCTTTGTTGCTGATAAATGCTGCTGTTGTAACATCTGCACTGAACCAACACTCTGACCACAGGTACTGGTCACAAAACCTCAAAATGATTCACACCAAAGCATCATGAATAAAGCAGCGAATCGTGAGGGTTCATGTTTTGTTTAACTGACAACCAACATTTTTACACTGTCATGCAGCTATAGCATGTTTTTCAAAGCTGTACTCGGTGCATCAGTGTGCACAGAGACTGCTGCCAACCAATCAGAGCAAGGCAGTGCAGAGGAGGCAGCCAGTGACAGCGCAGCTGTGCTGTGTAGTGAACATGGGGGGAATAGAACAAATCTGCTCTCATCAGAGAACATCTGCATGCGATCCGGAGCCAGAGAGAGAGAGAGAGAGAGAGAGAGAGAGAGAGAGAGAGAGAGAGAGAGAGAGAGAGAGAGAGAGAGAGAGAGAGAGAGAGAGAGAGAGAGAGAGAGAGAGAGAGAGACAGAAAGAGAGAGAGAGAGAGAGAGAGAGAGAGAGAGAGAGAGAGAGAGAGAGAGAGACAGAGAGAGAGAGAGAGAGAGAGAGAGAGAGAGAGAGAGAGAGAGAGAGAGAGAGAGAGAGAGAAGAGAGAGAGAGAGAGAGAGAGAGAGAGAGAGAGAGAGAGAGAGAGAGAGAGAGAGAGACAGAGAGAGAGAGAGAGAGAGAGAGACAGAGAGAGAGAGAGAGAGAGAGAGGTGTAGCTATCTATCACTTAATTCACTGGTTTTGTCACAATGGAAATGAACCTCTCAAGAATTCTCTTTCAGGAACTGTCCAGGGTTCTGAAATGCTCCAAAATGCTGAATCAGCATAAATTAACAATTAATCAGCAATTAAAAGCAGAATCTTCTATTGAGACATCAGAAAAAATGATATACTGATTTGCTCAAGAAACATTTATTAGTATTGGTATTAAAATATTTTGTATAAACCCTTTTTTTTGTAAAATCGGTGGTCACACTTTAGTACAGGTAACACTTGTCAACTATTAACTATGACTTTTCCCTCAATAAATTTCTCATTTGCTGCTTAACAATAGTTAGTAAGGCAGTTTAGGTATTGTGTAGGATTAGGGATGTAGAATAAGGCATAAATATGTCCTAAATTAGCACTAATAAATGGCTGATATTCTAGTAATATGCATGTTAATAAGCCACTGATAGATCTATCCCTAAACTACAGTAAAGTGCTACTGTCTTATGTTTTGTGCGTATTATGTGTGTAAGGACAGATTTGTATCCCATTCTATTGTTATACACTCGCCAGCCACTTTATTATAACCAGGTTGGAATCAAAGTGCTGGAATCATTCCTGAGAAATCTGAATGAGAACGAGAAACCATACCATATTAAAAGTCCCTTAAATCACCTTTCTTATCTAGATGCTTGGTTTAAAATCGAGCGGATCATCACGACCGTATCTACGTGCCTAAATGCATTGAATGACCTCCGTAACAGCAGTAACATTACCAGAACTCACAGAGTCATCATCATTTGTAAAAGCTTTTTTTAAGCGAAATATGAATGTGCTCTGGATTCACTCTCACTCTGACCGCATTATAAGCCAACAAGCACAGCGATATTGCGTTAAAGGCGGTCACAGCTGTTTCAGAGGCGATCCTTGAATCCCCGAGCAAGGCCCTATTGTATTCGATCGTACTTCCGTTTAGCTCCAAATAATCATCTCAGCTGCAAACAACGTGAGGTGCAGCGACTGAACATGCGCTTTGTGGAATCAGAGCACAGACCACCTGGTTTGCGTTTCGGTCCATATGGCGGTAGAAAGACGGGGGGGGGGAAAAAAAGACAGACTATGCCCTCTCATTTGCCTGTAAGGTGTGTCCTACTAAAAGAATAATTAAGATATAATTGCTAATTAATTGGCAGAAAACGACAAAAGTAGGTCTCGGCCGATAGAGTGGAGGGATTTATCAGAGGACAAAAAGCTCCACTTTCTTTCTTGTTCTAATTTCGTGGAGTAAAAACACTAAATGAAGACTGGAAACCGGTTTCGTTCTCATTTGCTGGTCTTCAAAAAAAAAAAGATCTGTTGCGTGGCCTCCAGTGGACAGCAAAGAGAACTGCATGTCAATTATTCATGAAAGTAAGAATATGTTTTTCAAAAGAGGAAAACTGGAAACAGATCGCTGTCTCCCCTGGAGAGACAGAGCTTTTAAGTGCTTCCATCTGGAGAAAACACAATATGAGATCTCGTAAAAGCGTACACAGATGCACACACACACACACACACGTGCACACACTTCAAATAGCGGTGTATGCATTTAGACGAACGCTAACACAAACCGAAGACATTTTGTTCTTTCTTGTTGCTTTTTTCCCCCATTACTCGTCTTTCAGATCCTCTGTGGTACTCGTTGCCCTCTCTCAGTGGTTTTTTTTCCTCTTTAAGCTGCTAAACATAAGCCTCTGCTTCCTGCATGTTACCATTCTATCTTAACAAAACCAATATATCTCATCATTTAAAGCAATACGCTGAACTGCATCAAAAAGGCACAATATCAGGAATGATTTAAAAGCTGGTTTGAAAATATATTTGTGAATATATATACATATGCTGTATATACATACACACACATACACACACACACACACACACACACACATATATATATATATATATATATATATATATATATAAATATGTTTAAAAATATATGCATGTAAATATTTATTTAACTAATACTTTTTTATATATTATTTTGAAAATGTATTTTAAACATCTATGTATATTTTAATGCATTTACAATGTATGAGTTTTGGAAATACATTTAATTAACGTATGTCTTACATAATTTTTCCAAAGATAAAAATACCCCAAAAAATTTAACTTCAACATTACATTTTTATGAAATTAAATTAAATATTTATTAAATTAAGTATTTATTACATTATTTAAAAAATCTATTGTGACCTGTACGGTGACACTCTATATATAATGTGTGTGTTTTTTTTTTTTCAAACAAAAAAGCTATCTGTTAATAAGCTCAAACAAACTGCAGTCACAATGTTTTAGCTTTTCAGGGAAAGCTGCCTCTAATTGAGTCATTTATTGCTCTCTCTGCGGTTTGTGCTTTGGAAAGAAGAATCAAACAATGTTTCGCATCTGCAGTAAATATGGTGTTCAGATGAACGCATCCTGAAGTGACAAGTGACACACCGCACCACACCTGACACCGGTCGAGCCATAAAGAGCGTTCTTTCACACACCAACAAACTTACACACTGCTTTCTCTCAGGCTATATGAGGACACTAGCCCCTGAGCCTCAAACCAGCGAACCTTGAGCACGGCCAGCAGTTCCCATGGCAACCTGCATAGAACTAATCACCTGGGGACACAGAACAGCCTTATGGGATTTGTGGTGCAATTATAACAGGATCAAGTATTATAAACTTCACAAAATGTTTATTATGCCAGAAGTGTCTTAGTGTTTGTAACGATTAGTGTTCCTTGTTATGCAGATATACTAATCTCTCTCTTTCTGGAGAGAGATAAATAAATATTATTTATTATACGCGTGAATGATTTGCCATAAATATGCAATATATCACCAGAACACCCTGCGTGATCCACTACATCCCAAAACTCAACCTTTTAAGTGGTCAGCAGAAAATGTGCATAAACTGTACCTATGAGGGTATGATATCTTGTTACTGGAGCAGTACCCTCAAAATGATTTATTCATTTATTAGTAACTTAGAGTCATAACATACATCCTGAGCGTACACATATGCACCTTTTAGAGGCAAATAAGGTATAAATGAAGGAAATACTTTAGCCTTGGTTTTTAACCGATTGATAAATACCACCATTTTTACAAAATTAGATTTAAAAGAGGCCTATCACGCCTATATAAACTTCTGATATAGGTTGCACACATCTGAAGCATGTGCACAGGAAGCGGTTAAACTTCTCTAACATAAACAGAAGATAATGTTGGTAACGTTTGTAAAGGTAAAAAGCTGAGGTAGAAAGTCATGTAGGGTGGCAGCAATAAATCCGCCGTTCTCTTGTGTCCTCTGATCAGAACAGTCAGCATGCTTTGCTCAAACACTTGCCGCGGCATTAGGACTCGTACGCAGTGGTGTCGATGTGGGTGGAAACTTGCAGAAGGGGCGGCAATGTTATAATAAGATCTTCTTTTTACGTCACAGATGGGAGCGCGATCAGAGCGGCTTTGTTTTTTTGATTAGTTTTTTCACAAGCTTGCAGAATAAGGCTTACCAAAAATCACATTTTGTCGCCTTCGAAAATACACAGGTGACCCGATTATAGCACTTTTAAACGCAAAATAATTATTCAATGATACATGTAACATAGTAAGGCTATATAAACAGGAGTAAGCAGACTGAAGCGTGAATCTAAATGCAGGGGTTTTTTTATAGAGGTAATGCGAGAACAGCAAGGTAATATTAGCTAACTACTTAGCCTTATTACTGCATATTTTAGCTATTTTACACTGAAAAAATATTCTGTTAAAAAACAAAAACAGCTGTGGTTTCCGGAAAACGACCTTAAACAGTTCTGGGGATTCCATATTGGATGCTTTTATATTGTACAGCATCAAGTGATATGATGTTAATTTACAAAATATGTCAAATTTAAATAAAACGAAATAAAATTAATTCAAAATAAATCACTTGTTCACCATGAATTTCATTGGAAAATATATATATAATATTATAATATATTATCTTTTTTTCATCATATATATATATATATATAATATTATAATATATTATCTTTTTTAGCATATATGGCAAGATAACTCACATTTAACCAATTAACAGGTTGGTACTGTATAATAAACAATTACATTTACCGGATAGGTGCATAGTGCACCTTACAGATCTCATGAGATTCATCAGGAATTGCAAACAAATGCAAACTAGAAAATAAAATCTAGATGGTGACCAGAATGTGACCAGAACGTCGTTGCATACATGTTGATCATTTAATAATGTTTGCCAACGAATCGCACACAAAACAAGAACAGGCATTACGTGCATTAAATTTATTCGGCCGCGACTTAAAACAAATGCAAAGCGCCCATATTTGCTGATAAAACCTGCGATCACAGAACAGCTACTGTTTGACGTGTATAATTGCGCGCTGTTCCCGTGCAGCAAACAGTGCGACAGCATCCCGCTCTGAATGCAGCGTCTGTTCTGCGACTGCTGCCTCCGTTTTTTATACACCTTCATTTATTATCCTTTCACATTCGCTTTATCGGGTTTGACATTTTGACACCGCTGAGAGTGCATTTCCCCCGAACACTTCCACACTCACTCACCGGTACAGCATGGCTTGTCTCTCTGATTGGCAGTCATTGATGCTGAGGCCACACTCCCTCAGGTAAAGCTCGAGACGCCGTCGCTCAACCAGTCTGTGCGCCGCCTCCAAAATCTGAGAGGCCAGAGCGTCCTTTTCTCCTTTCGGCCCCTTCCCACGGCCTTGCACGGGTCCTTTGGGCCCGGCGCTGCTCGACGGCACCGATGAGGCTTTAGGCTTCTTGCTGATCCCATACAAGTCCTCAACGGAGAACTTTCCCCCCTTCGCCCCGCGACTCCCAAACATGGCCATATTCCCGGGTTCGGTTCGGTTCGCGTTCGTCCTCGGTTTGAGCTCTCCGTTTAGACGCGCTCCAACTGACAGGGACTTAACGTACGAGGATGAAAGAAAAGCAAAAAAAAAGCAAAGAACAAAGTTTCAGCATGTAGGTACAAAATTAAATATATCATTTCAAGGTGCCACATTTATCCGAAACGCACACAGACAAAAGAAAAAAAGGTCCCGTCCTGGATGTTTGTTCTTTTACGCTATGAAAACGGTGCCAAAACATCTGTACATGTCACTGTCAAAAAAAACCCACACACATTTTCTTTTAAACATCTTGTTTTGCACTGTAAAAAAAAATCTAATTTTCCTCCCTCTAATTTTTTACGCTAGTAAATATATCTATCCAATCTAAAAAAAATGCATTTACTTTAGTATCCCCCCCAAAAGGAATATTTCTTGGTTTAAAGATAGTTTTCTCCATAATAGTGAAAACTATCACACTAGTGTAATGCTGCTGCTTTAAGCACAAAGCTTTAGTTTGATTTATGCTTACAAATAAAAGCAACCCAGAAAAACGTAAAAATTCAAAAATTCGAGAAAATGTCAGAAAAGTGCCGTTTCTTTCTTACTTTTTCGCTCTTTCCCTCTTTTTCTCCCGATCTCTTTCGCTCTTTGGAATGAAAGATGACAGGGGATTTACAATGATGTCATTTAGATTTAAAACACACACACACACACACACACGAGTGAGAGACTTATGCAAAAGCAGCTTGCATTGGGCCTGATTGGCAAAAAAAAAAAAAAAAAAAAAAAAAAAAACCTTGGATGAAAAGTGACCAGGTCACCCCTCCCTCCTCCAACAGCAGCTCAAACACACGGTGCACGAAAGGGAATGCTAAAAAAGACACGCCACAACAAAGAACTGACATCCGACGGTAAACCAAAAATACCACACGGAGATCTAATAATAAAAGTGGATGGTTGACATAAATGATTTCACAGGCATAATCTGAGCCATCATAATATAACCTGCAAAAAGTAGACCTTATGAAGTGCTAGATAAAGAATATGGTAGAATATGATGTGAAGTAAAAACAATAGTCAGTAGGTCTATGTGTGTTTCCATATATTATATTGCATTTTGAAATATTCAAAGATGACTTACAGGACAATAATTTACACAGTGCCAGTAAATTATGTCCATCTCATGAAAATGCATATAAATAGTACTGCAATAAAAAACCAAAACTCTAGGTATTGATAAGCAAAACTGAATTTTGGCGTATATATGATACACATCTATCCCACATCCCTAATTCTACCAATCATATACCATATACATGCCATCAGTACCATGAGTTTTCATTTTTATTAGTCTCGCTAATTATATACACTTTCATTTTAATAGGATTCCCCCTGAATTTTAAACTGAATATAATTTAAATGAAACACAATGTACAAATAATCCATAAGTAGTCTGAATACATTACCTAAAAAGAGTAATCTAGATTATATTCACGTTATTTAGCTATGTTCTTACTGTATGTGCGGTTACGTTCAATATATGCATCCGTTTGTATTTAATATGCGAGTAAGGTGTACAGGAGACGAATAAAGTTGTTAACACAGCTGCTGTGTCACGATGTTTCCACTGCACTCCTGCCGTCGTACAGAATATAAAGTTGATTACATGCAGTATAACGAGAAGCATCTGAAACAAAGGTGAGACTTAAATGAAACATAAGCTGAACTCCATTAGTCATGAAAAATCAATATCTATACTGTGGAATGTTCCTCTAGATGGTTTTTTAACAGCCTCTCTGTGGAACGCTGAGCACTCACTGTCTCTCGATCTATCTCTCTATCTCTCTTGCTCTCACGCACAAACACACGCACGCACGCACACACACAGATGTATTGCTCTCTGTCCCATTTGTGTCACAGGACACAGAGGGATTGGGAGGGGGATGAGAGACTAGAGAGCAGTGTGATAGACTGCAGCAGATTCACTGATTAATCTGTTGAACTCAGCTCCAGCTTTAAGCACTGCATTCCTATTCATCCATCAAAACACTTGCTTATATCTTACATATATATATATATCTCTTTTTTATTGTTAAATGTTTCTAAAATGCAAGTAGCTGAACTTTAGATCCCTTTTTGACCAATACAATTTCTAGTGCCGTCATACATGAGTGTACTGTTTCTTGTTTCTTATTTCTTATGTATATATATATATATATATATATATATATATATATATATATATATATATATATATATATATATATATATACATAAGAAATAAGAAACAGTACACTCATGTATGACATAGTATAGTATAAAATAGAATATTATTTCATCGTTATTAAATAAGTACTGGCTTAAAAATGGTTCTTTGCAGTGATGCCATATAGAAGAACCAGTTTAGGTAGTGTGAAGAGTATTTGAATGATGCAAAGAAACTTTTTGTTTTCTTTTTTTCAGAAATATTTTTTTAATCATGTGTTATCATTGTTTTATTAAGTTAGTTAGTTGATAGTCAGCTATTAGTTTAGCTATTATTGCAGTTCTATAGAAGAAGCTTGTATATTTCTAAATATATTTTTAAAGTTTAAATGGATGGATGGATGGATGGATGGATAGATAGATAGATAGATAGATAGATAGATAGATAGATAGATAGATAGATAGATAGATAGATAGATAGATAGATAGATAGATAGATAGATAGATAGAGGGCAAACTTAAAATAAAAAATTTAAGCAACCATCTACAAAGCATTTTAAGTTAATTCAGTCACAAATTGACCATGAGTTTCTGAAGGGGAAAAGTAACTTAGTTGTTTGTATGAATAGTTAGTATTAAAATGAACTTTGAGTTTATTTGAGCATCTCTGTAAAAGCACAGAGAGATGGGACGCTGATCTGCCCTTGATCCATCATCCGCTGTAAAAGGGTCAGATTATCAGGGATTAAACTCTTTCCTAGGAAACTACGACTGACTGCAGCTCCTCTGGGCACAGCTGTTTCGTCTCTTCTCTTTCATTCAGTCAATCACGCTCTACAAAAGAGAGATAGTCCAAAATCCTGTCCCATAAACTAGCCCGCATAAATATAGTGACTGCTAAGATGTTCTGAGAGACTTCTATCTTAGTACTGTGCTGTTGCTAAGATGTCCTTGGTTTTTGTTAGGCTGCTGTTGAAGTGGAAATACTTATGGAATAGAATATTGTTTCATTGTTATTAAATAAGTACTACCTTAAAAATGTAGACTATAAAATGGGTTCTTTGCTGTGACGCTACAGAAGAACCAGTTTAGGTTCAACAAATAACAGTTTGGTAACATCTTTTCTTATAGAGTGAAGAGTATTTGAATGATATAAAGAAAGTATTTACAATATAAAGACTCTGGAATGGAAAGTTAAAGATTCAATAAAATCATAAATATCAATAAAGAATGTTCATTTTAACCTCGCGATGCATTCTAAATCTAAAAAGCATAAAAGTTTTTAAAGTATTGTTTTTCAATTAAAATAATATTGTATTTGATAAGCAACTATGAAATAATTAAAAAGGTTTTTAATTTATTCTTGTGAATAATAATTCATTTTAATGAAACAATTTGCGGTTTAAAACTTTACATGAACCACTCCAAAACTATGATGAAAAATATCGATTTTTCAACTCTGATGAGAACTTTTATTTGAATGCATCATGCTGTGAAAATTATAAGAACAAATTATCTGAGAATTACCAGATAATTTTTACTTTTATCATGGCTGTACCGGTTTCAACTTCAAACCAACATAAATAATAATTTCAAATAAAACAATTTCATTTACTAGCATAAACCTTACACTTTTGAGATCGTGCCTGGTTTATCTGCAAAATTCTGTCACAAAAGTGTGCGAGATATGAGCAAAAAGCTAAATATATAATTTTAAAAGATGCCATATTAATTACATTAAATTACTTAAATTGCTAGCACCACAATAACATTTTAACCGTTACTCTTCATGCATGCATACGATCTAAAATAGGATTTCATTAATAAATACACATACTCATTATTTATGTCTGCATGAAATTGAAAATAACTAAATCAGAGCGGAGCAAGAGCAAAAATAGAACCGCATACTAAAGCAAATTAAAAACACAGCAAAAGTACACAGTGACTCTACATAACAATAGCTTTGCTAAGGTGCACACTGAAATCCCTCAAATGATCTAGCTTTAAGGTGCTAAATGAGAAGGGACATCTAAACCCCAGTAATCCACAATGCTATATGTAGAGGCAAAGTCAGTGTCACTCCAGCTTCCCTAGAGCTCCATGCTATGATGCCATGGCAACTATATAAATCCGTGTGCTAAACAAGGGGCCGTGCGCGCGGACGGCTAGTCATGTTTGCCTCTGCTGGTAGATCCCGTAACTACATCATCTGGCAGCAAAAACTCCTGTCTCCAGTTAATACAAAAATATCTTGAGTCAAATGTAAATTTAAATAAGATAAACGCGTGTACAAAATGGTGTTACAGTCCAGCACATTTACTGGTACAGCCCTCCCTGGCAATAAGTTAGGTTGTAACGAAAACACTCTTGTTACTTGATATCAATGTATTTTTCCCTTATGCAAAGAAAATGCACACACAATTCCAGTCTATTAATTATCATTTAATTATCTTGTAAATATTTTTAATTTAATTTAAATTAATTTAATTTAATTTAATTTAATTTAATTTAATTTAATTTAATTTAATTTAATTTAATTTAATTTAATTTAATTTAATTTATTTTATTTTATTTTATTTTATTTTGGCATTTTGGCATTTTGGCATTTTGGCAATTAAGGCATTTTGTTTTTGGCTAAAATACCAGTCCATAATAATAGACCAAACCTTCTGAAACATATATTCCCTATTCTATTTCCATCCGCTTCAGCAAGTGATGGAATGCAAATTTTCTGAATTTTAAGCTAATTAACATTTTTTGGGGTGATTTTTCAAATCAAATGTGACCTTGACATGTTCTTGACAGCCTTTTTATGAAGTTAATATGCAGGCAATGCTGATTTTCTGTCAATAAAAGAAATATTCATACTAATCCAAACAGTATACATTGCTTTAGGATTGACATCCCTTTTGCTTTCTCTTAGTTATTTCCAATCAGGCATAAACACTAAGCTTAGCGAATCAGTGGTAAGCTGAATACCATGATCCAAGCTGAGCAGTTTTTCAGGCTGCTGCGACTCCTGAGAAATAATTTGTCTATTTATATCTCCAGTAGGTGATGTCATAAAAGGATCTATCTGTAAAAAAACAGAAGAGCCATAGCCAGAACATATGATGGAAAATAATACAAAAGTATGAAGGTCATTTGAACGTAAGCGTCTCAGACTTAAAGGCATTGAATAACGCATTCACTGACCAGTTCACCATCGTATATACTGACACACACACACACACACACACACATGAATGAATAAAAGAGTCATAATGCATGATGACAGGAGGACGCCAAAGGCATCGCACAGCCTTCAGGAGAAACTGTGATGGGTTATCATGATGCACCAAAGAAAAAGTGCCAAACAAAACCGTCAAAGGGGAAAGAAACAGAACAAACAGAACAAACAGCAAACAATAAACCGTACAATAACCTGATATGAACATCATAATGGACATGTGCTGTATGGGTTTGTGCATTTTATCATTGATTACACACATGGCTGCAGTCTTTATAAATAAACCTAAATATTTCATGCCTTAGGCATAAACATAAATATGCAGTGTATTCAAGCATTTATGAAAAAATAACATTTAACATCTATGCTGCTTTCATAGTTCAGTGTACCGGAATATGCTATCGATCCACAACAGCTTTCACACACATTTTTTCTCATCGTTGAAGTACAAGGATATTCATTTATTTAGCAAATTGCACATTTTGCTCATTTAACATTGCCACTCTTGCCATACTTCATGTAATTGTATACGGAAGAGATTCTCATACGGTGTATGGTTATTTTCTCATATTGTGTGTTAATTCTGCTCCAGGGAAAGCACGTACTCAGAACCTAATTCTGCCACATACTTCTGTGCACAAATGACTAGTTAGAAGTTGTCTTGAGTTGAATATGTGCAGCCTGCCACCTCCACCTCTCTCAGATCAGTGAGACTGTCTGCACTTGTTCCATCACATTCATCAGATAATGAAAGAACGACCTTGCTTCTGAAACAAAGTCAAATCTCTGCGATATCCTAGGATGCCCCCTATTGACATGCTACAGCTCCTTTTTTTTTTTAGTCCTTCATTTTTCTTAAATTATATCTGTGATCCTCCCTGCGTGGCATTAAACCTCAAAAGAATATATCGTGTTAATTTGAAACATACCAGAGACCTGAATCATCATATTCTTTTTAAAAGTTACCCATGCTATTACCAAAGTACATGGACAAAAAATATCCTATCTTGTAAAACATCCCCCCTGACATGATGATGTCTATAGGTTTCTTGTCAAATACCTTTAATAATGGTCTAAAAGTAGATTTTTCTGCTTGCAGCTTCTTTTAAAAAATTTTAAACGTGCTTTTCAAATGTCAAATTGGAGTGTAAAGCACAGCTGGACGACTACGGTCCTGAAGGGCGTTTCATTTTGGAGCTAAACCCTGCAGGACAGTGCTCAAGGATCAAAGTTGTCTAGCCCTGGTCTAAAATAGAGATATTTAAAATCTCACAAAATGTAAGATTTTTCACCATTAAATAATATTTTATTGCAGACCTTCTCTTCCTTTTTGATTTTAAAATGTATCCAGGCTTAATTTTAAACAGCGCTGAATAAGCAGTCTAAAATCATTGAAACAGATTTTGAGCCACATGTTCATTTGTTTTGTCACGAATATGAATCACAATGTCATCTGTTTATATTTGAGTCTGTACATCAGGACAAACATCTGGGAGTTCATTCAAGTACAATCTGAAAAGTCGGGCCCTAGGGTTGACCCCTCAGGAACCCCTATGGGAAAATGTTAAATGCAGGTACACTGATGTCAGATAAGACACAACCCATTTGATTTTATCTGAAGATTTAAAATGTAATAATTTAGACGATATAATATTATAATTTATGATATTATATTAGGATATTGTAATGTAATTCAAGAAAAAACAGCATCCATAACCCCACTCTTGTTTTGACCGGACGTGCTCTTGTAGAAAGACAGATTTTATAGTTTAAAAAAGTGCAGTATCAATTTTTTCATAAGCAAAAATACCTGCAAAACTTTTTATATTTATTCCTTACATTTTTGTCTCCTGTATCCAAACTGTATGTGCAGCTCTCCAGATTAGTAGTCTAATCATTGATAACACAGTATATATTTATACGTTATGGTGTCTTTAATAATAATCACAAATATTAAGCAATACAATTCGATAGGGACAATGTTTTAAATTTCGTCATTTTTTATTATTATCGTTATAATTAATATAATTGTTTAAACCAGGTGAAATAGCAAATACCAACGACTGGTGGCAGACATAAAATAGAAATCGACACATGGTAGCAATCTCTATAAAGTATAATAGAATAAGTATAAAATATATTGCCAGTAATCACAGACGATTCTGATTGGTCCGTTGTGAACTATGCTGAGAAATGTTACAAAAGTAACGCTGAATATCGGACGCTTTACCTTTGATACGTTACTCTTTACAATCTTTAAAATAGCTTTTGAAAATAACAAACGCTTTTTGTTTTGTGTCTGTTGTTTTTAAGTTTTAGACTTATGCAATAGATTTCAATGAATTGTCTATTTTTTATAAATCACAGTCGAAGGTAAACGTCGTGTCTGCCTCTTTAAGAGAAATTACACGAGAACTCATACGTCACTTACGTGCTCGGCACCGTGTCTGAAAAGCAGCATGTGATTGGCGGAGGGGTGTTCCGCTTGACGTGCGCGGTCCAGGCGAGTCACCTTGCTGTACGCAGTGGCGGCCGAACATCAGCGGAGCGGCAGAAGCGAAGGTGTCCTCCAGAAACACAAACCAGCACTGCAGCCATGGCAGCCGCAGCGGACACGGGCAAACCTAAGCCCAAAACCTCGCCCAAGTCTATTAAGTTTCTCTTCGGTGGTTTGGCTGGGTACGTATGCGTCTGTGTTTGCAGCGGTGCTATCTTCACTTGAATAGGCAGTTTAATAAAGGCCATTAGCTAACCGCTATGCGAGCTGTCGATGAGAGCACCAGCGAAAAGCGTTTATATAGGGGTATAAATGTTCCTTACTCTTTCTGTTAGTTGTGTTGTGAATGGGTTTGCAGGCCCAGAGGAAGCCTGGTAACCCCGTGGCAATCTGAACTTCAGTGTAAATGTCACCGTGCTTGGGTTTGATCTGCTGTCACTGAGGAATTCATGTTAGAATTTCTTGCTGAATTCTGTAGACCTAGACTTTTTTTTGTGCTACTTTTCAGATGGCTGATTTTTTTATATCTCACGTCTTAGACCATTGTCTTTATACGCTTAAAATAATAATACATAGATATCCGTTTTATAGTCTAAACAAATTGTGCATAAACCATTTCGATATTTATTATGAGTAAAGTTTTAATGGAATTTGTTTACACGCATTACTCTTCACCACCAACAATTTGGGCACTTGTAAAGTTACAAAATGTTCCAAGGAAACAACAATGACAGTGAAGATCATGTAGTAGTAGTAATAATAATAATAAAAATATCACTTGTGAACACATTTGCAACTTTTTTTTTTTGTCAAAATGTCTAAATTTTAAAATTGTCTAAAGTGAAAACCACCGGCTGTGACATCACATTCTTAACAGCATTTTTACACGTTGCATAAATACAGTATTTACATTTGTCATATTTTATTGTATTATCTTATAAAATACTGTACTTTGTGTTAACTAACATTTAATTATAAAAACATTTTTGGTTTGAAAGACAGCTAATCTCTCTCTTCTGGCTGCTGTAATCCATTACTGGTTAATCCATCCATCCTTTTTATATCTTCAAGGAAAAAACAATAGAAATTTTTTTTTTTGCTTTTGTTACAAATATAACTTTTTTTATATTTTATAACAATTTTTTTATGATGATCTCTGCTTCTGAAAATGTGAAAAGTGTCCATATAATTTAATTTACAAGATTATTTATTTATCTTTAGATATGCAAAATCTGATTTACAAGTGCCATTACATAATGAGCAACTCACATTTGTTAAAATTATAAATCATAAATCATCAAATCATAAAAATTATGTAAATCTCTTGTAGGGCATATATAAATGCTGTACATTGTTGATGGCCAAATGAAACTTGTGTAAGTGAGACCGTTCAAGTGAATTAATGGCAAAAGTATCCATAAGTCACTTTATCCAGGAACATGTTTAAATTAGGCATTTTTTTTTTTTACAAATATATTTAAATTCAGTTTGAATTCATTCAAATTAAAAATGATTGGACTTATGTGTCTTATTGTAATAGTATCAAATAATTCAAACAATAATTATTTAAATTTTAATAATCTGAACATAAACTCTTTGATATTTACAGGGAGATCTTTAAATCTAAGAAAATATATGAAAAAATGGACTTTCTACAGGATTAAATTTTTTTCTTTCTAGGTATTTGACTCTTGACCTTTAAATCTTTTTAAGATACCCGTTTTACTGCTTTCCCTGTTATTGAGGGTAATTTGGAAGATTTATATTACACTGCAATATCAAGCCTACCATTTATTTGCTTCCACTGTTTTAGCTGGGTTTTTTTATTAAAAACATTTTTCATTTATTAACATTTTATTTAGATTTTTAGTTTTGTACACTCATATTTTTTTTTGTTATTTTAAATGAATTAATTTGTTATTTTATATTAGGTATAGGCTATAGCATGGTGTATTTTAATAAAAAAAAGTGTATTTTTATTTTTATGTTAATACAAGTTTTATGTTCTGCGTTGTTGCTTTATTGGATTTAAGCAATCAATGTGGAATTGCTGCTAATGTAAAAGTGAAAGTAAAATTTCACATTTCTTTTCTCAAACTAAGCTATTTAAAAGTGAGATAAAGTTAGAGAAAGAGGGTTTCATGTAAAAGCAAACAACTGCTTATTGCCGATTTTTCGCAAATTTAAAAGTCAAAGTAAAACACGCATAGCGCTTACAGGCTGTTTAATAAAATAGAAATAAAAGACTAAAAACTCAAACAACCCTCAACACAATGATACTGGTATTACCGGTATCATGTCGGTTAACCCGTGAGAAAATTTCCTCACCATCACAACCCTACACTTGAATAAAAAAGTTTGTTGCAGTATGTTTTGCAAGAAAATTGTATTTTTATATTTAACAATTTTGCATTTAATTTAATGTGCTACTTGGTATTTCTTTGTAATTATTAATGAAATTTACTAGCCTTTTCTGTATTTTTTTCAGTGCATGTTTTGATTGGTTCCAGCTTCCGATGCTAACGTAAATAGGATTCCTTCAGGATTAATACAAGACTGATTTCACTAACACTCATTCGTTCTGGTTTCCAGGATGGGCGCCACTGTGTTTGTGCAGCCCCTGGACCTGGTAAAGAACCGAATGCAGCTGAGCGGTCAGGGCTCCAAGGCTCGAGAATACAAGACCAGCTTCCATGCTGTGACCAGCATCCTCCGCAACGAGGGCATCCGCGGTATCTACACCGGTAAAAAAAAAAAAAGAGGCGCACCGCACTGACGCAGACGCTGTAGATAGACAGGCTGGCATTCTCTGAAGGCAGGAATGTTTTACTGCAGTCCAAGTACGGCTGAATGAATTATTAAATGAATGTTTTTTGGTTTTTTTAAGATTAATTTTTACCAGACACTGGGTGTGAGAAACTAGGGCGCTCTAGGTGGACATCCTTACTGAGTGACTGTAGATGGGGCCCATAGCTTTACACAAGCAGTAAATATCTGATCTCATTGCTGTCTGACTTCGCTTTTATTGTTTTCATGCCTTTTATCGTCTTTCTTGTTTTTCATTGTAGACTTTCTGCGGGTCTGTTAAGGCAGGCTACCTATACCACGACCCGTTTGGGCATCTACACGGTCCTGTTTGAGCGCATGTCCAAAGCAGACGGCACACCTCCTAACTTCTTCATGAAGGCTTTAATAGGAATGACTGCTGGGGCCACGGGGGCGTTTGTTGGGACTCCGGCAGAGGTGGCGCTTATTCGAATGACTGCTGACGGGAGGTAGAAAAACACAATTGCGCTCCGTATTTAGCTTTGTTGCAAATTGTTTGAGATCATAAACGTGCCCAAATTAGCTAAACAGTGCTGCTTTAAGACAGTCTTAGGAAAATGCTGAAGATGTGTTCTTATAGACTTAGGGACGATAGGTTTTTGCATCATTCTGACCAAAAACCTCTCCAGAAAAAGACTGTTTTGTTGTATATTGTCAGATGCATTTACATTGTGACTGTGCCCCAGATGCAACCAACAGGAACTGACTGTAAAGGTGCGAACCATATGGTCCATACATTTAGAAATAACAAAAGAACTCCTCGGGAACTTCTTGTAGACGGCAGGATCTCCAGCAGGAGGTCCTGACACTATATATTGTTTCTAGCCATTTGTCTTTAGGTATAAAGTAGGACTGGGAAGTAACTAAATAATTATTTTCAACAACGGTGATACCATTTTTTAAACTCATTTACGTTGTTTCGATATAAATTACCAGTGTTTCCAATACATTGGTTTATTTGTGGCGTTTGACTTGAGTGAATAAACATGAGCACTTTCACATTTTATAGTCAAAATGCGGCCAGGGTGTTTATATCTATGTATCTTTGAAGGGAACCAACTGTCATCAGAAACGTTTCGAAGGCATTTTCATTTTTATCTAAAAGAGGTGCCTTCATGAGCAACGCGTTTTAATTAGCAAGGGTGCTTAAAATAAACACACTTTAATGCCTTAATACCTGATATGCTTTAAATTACATCAAAGAACAAACTGATATGACATCATTTCGAACAAAATCAGGCCGAAACAACGTTCATTTTAAGATCGTTTCAGCAGTTTGAAAACAGCTGACCAAAGCCAACATTGTGTCTCCTGAACATCTTTGAGCTACCATTGGTCTGTGGCAGTTACGCAATTGGTAGGTGTGTTCTGAAACTCCATGTTCTTTGTCATGCAAATAATTGTTGTTGTTTTTTAGTCGCTAGCAACAGATATACACTGTGTGAAATAGCTGAGCAGCAACAGTTACGTCTGCATCTGTACGATCGCTCGCTAAGTAACTTTAAAGATGCAGAGAAATTCAGAAGAATTGATTGTGGAAACTGAATGGTTAAACTTGACTCTGAACTTGCTGATAATCATTATTCTGTTCTATAATATTCTGACCGTTGGTGCCCGTCTCACTCATAGATTGCCTACATTTACTCATTGTGGTGTTTAGGGGATATCTGCGAGATTCACGACACGTTTACATTAATCTATACCCCGCCTCCAGCAGCCATGATGTGTCAGAATTTTCAAAAACAGTATAACGTTCCTCAGCCTCAAACAACGAACAAAAACGAACTTTGCTTGAAGTATATCGGGCCTTTACAGACACAACTTCGGAAGAAGATAGGACTCTTACAAGGGTCATCACCGCAGAAGAACGGCTACACTGCTACCTTCAATAAGTTAATTTTATATGTTAGAGAAATTCAGTACTTTGGCGAACCACCCAAATTACTGCTCGGCCGAATAAAGCAAACTCGAACAACTTGGTGATGTAATGTGAATAACCCACCGACCAAGCAGATAGGGTTCTAATGATATGAGATTTTCACGGTATGATTGCATCAGAAATGATCAGGGTATATATATTAACAATAATTCTTAATAGTAAAAATAGAAAGAATAAAATCCTTCATTACAGCAAACTTGAAATCATTTCCAAAATATTTAAGCCTGCCTTCTAATAATAATATTTCTATTCTATAATAATAATATTAATATCTCTTTCTTGTCCAGGTTGCCTCCAGAACAAAGGAGGGGTTACACAAATGTCTTCAATGCTCTCATCAGAATTACGAGGGAGGAGGGCATCACCACGCTTTGGAGGGTAAATATGCCTGTTAGCTTCAAGTATATTATAGTTAGTGTGTAAACTTATTGTGTGTGGGACTACTGTTACAATTCCTAGTATGTTTTCCCCCTGTATATTTTACTATTATGAAACTTTAAATCAGAGCTGAAAGTCTTACATTAATAGTCATGCGATGAAATGTTACATTCACCTTAAAAAAAAATCAATTTCATTTAGTATTTTTGTCTCACAATACTTAAATCAAGATGCATTTACTTGAGATGCAAAATGAGGATACAACATATTTTCTAAGAAACTAAATAAATATCTGTCAGTGAAAACGTGCATTTTTTTATGATTTTTCTGACTCCGGTAGCAGATATTTATTCTTAATTTAATCATAGCCTCTCTTCATTTTGTCCATTTTTTTCTTATAACGTATAAATCTTGTGTCATATTGATTTTCAGGTGAATCTTTAGGCATTTTAACTGAAAAACAAGGCAATAAAAAGTAAGCAGCTTTTGCAGCGTGATTAGAGGGTGCTTTGGAGCAAAGGTAGTCGAGCTTGAGCTGTTGTTTTTTTCAAATGAATTAAAGAGTAATGAAGGTTTGATGGAAGTTGTATTTTTTTCATTGTATTTTCATATTTTTGAGACTTAAAACTAAGTCCTCACTCACTAGTCCTGTAATAATATGCGTATTGTTTTATATTAATGTAGGGTTGCATACCCACCATGGCTAGAGCGGTTGTTGTGAACACAGCCCAGCTTGCTTCATATTCCCAGTCCAAACAAGCGCTGTTGGACTCTGGTATGAACCTTTTTTTTTTTTTATCTTATCAGTCCCAGACTTGTACTGTCAGCCTAAAATCAGATTTGGATTGTAGCTAACTTTTGTTAGGTGAACCGTTCTGTGAGTGTTCTCCTGTTCTGTGTTTTGTGCAGGATATTTCAGAGATGATATCCTGTGTCATTTCTGTGCCAGTATGATCAGTGGACTGGTCACCACTGCTGCCTCCATGCCAGTAGACATTGTTAAGACCAGGTACAGTCGCTTTTAATTCCTGTGATTTTATGACTAGACTGCGGCATACGATGGTATAACAATGTCATGGTGATGATATGAGCTGTGTATCATTTGAGATTTTGCTATATTGTTTACAGTGCTATTTATTAGCAAATCAGAATCTTATGGACTAATCAGACTCGATGCCAGGTGTACCATTATTGTGGAAATAGTACTAAACATTGCCCAAATTCATGAGTATTGCTGAACTGTGCACAGAAATTGTGCATCAATGTGCTTTGGGTACCAAAAATATCAAGTGCAGGCGACCGTGCCTGTTTTGTTCAGCTGTCTTCTGGTTAGGGTTGTAAATTCTGGAACTGATTATTGAGCCTACAGATCTAAGGGAACACGATTGTTTGTTATGTTGTATCTTATCTTATGTATACATGCGCTATGCTAGTTGTCAAACGATAAGGGGTTTTAAATGACTAGTACTGCTGCTCATGTGTACAGAAGAAAGGTGGCTGATGTATCACAGAATGCACAGTCTATAAATGAAATGATAGCAAATGAGGGCGATACGATCAAAGTTCTGTCTCAATAAAAACCCACTGCCATCAAGAACAGCTGGATACAAGCTGAAAGATAGCAAATGGTTCCCCTGGTTAACTAACACTTATAAGACAAGTCTCAAAACAAAGTCTTTCTGTTTGTTTTCTGTAGAAACTGCGTTTAATATTTAATGCTGACATATCTCTTTCTTTTCAAAAGAATCCAGAACATGAGAATGATTGATGGGAAGCCCGAGTACAAAAATGGTTTGGTAAGTTTTAACCCGTACCCGGTCTCTTGCTGCCTGTTACACTGCCTGTTTTAAGCAGCTGATCTCAGACTGCTGGAGTTAATGACCTTTAAGTCACACTGAAGCAGGAAGAACGTCAGAAATGGATCAAGTTTCAGTAAAACCTCTTGTCTTGGAGGAAACCCAGAGAAACAGTAAACAGTTGATTTGTCCTGGGTTGCAGGTATTAGTTTACCAGCAGTAACATGTGATCAGCAGGTCGGGACGGCATACGGCTGGATTGTGCAATAGTCAGTCCCACCATAATTTCAAAGGGCTTTTTTCTTATTTTCTTGCCTAGTTTACAAGGCAACATTTCTCTTTCATTTAGTTTAACTTGACAGCAAGTACCTAAAATACATTTACATTGAGTCATTTAGCATTTATCCAAAGCAAGTTGAGGACAGTGGCCTCCGTCAACAAAAGAGCAATGATGTGCAAGTCTCTGTTAGCTTAATTTTTTCCTTGAAGAAATCAAGTTTGCTTCCCCATATTCAGATGATAAATTTAGCTTGATTTTGAATTAAAATCTATCACAGAATTGCAAAAACCTGAAGGGATATATCCACTCTTTCTCTCTCTCTCTGTCTCTCTCTCTCTCTCTCTCTCTCTCTCTCTCTCTCTCTCTCTCTCTCTCTCTCTCTGTCTCTCTCTCTCTCTCTCTCTCTCTCTCTCTCTCTCTCTTTTTGCAGGATGTATTGGTCAAGGTCATAAGAAAGGAAGGATTCTTCAGTCTGTGGAAGGGTTTTACTCCGTATTACGCTCGCCTCGGGCCACACACAGTTCTCACCTTCATCTTCCTGGAGCAGATGAACAAATTCTACAAGATCTATTTCCTTGACTCCTAGATTTGCCCTAAAGTTCATCGGTGGACAGCACAGGCCATATTTCCACATTATGTTTCTCTCCCACATCCTGTTTACCAGAATAGCTTCCGTTTTTGATGGTCGGTAACAGGACCACTTTACCAACTGGGTCGTGACCCTCTGCTGTGGTGGTGACAATTTGGACTTTCATCTTAAAGAGACTGACTAGCTAAGCTATAAATTAAATTGATTGAAGGAATTGTTCACACCAGTCTTGCCCCTCTTTTAGTTATAAATGATATTTATGAATCCCCTCACCTTCCACGCAAGTTTTCCACCTTAAATTGTGGTCAACAGACTTATCAGCAGAAGTAGTTGAGGAATTGTTGTCAATACAGATGCTGAACCTGTATTCTGAGTGAAAGTTCTCTTTATTTCATAATATTTTTTTATTCCTACCAAAATGCACAACATGGTGAACAAAATACCAATGATCCCAACCCACCCTCGGTCCTATCATAAAGGACTGCTTTGCAGTGAACATTTGCTGAAGTTTACACAATTAACTGGATAATAAAGATAATGTGGTGTGTAAAAGCCACTACCACGCCATGTAGCTTGTTGTGATGTATTAAATGATGTGTTAATGAGGTATTTGAGCATTCATTTGCTGGTCTGAGGAGCTATGAAACTAGACGCACCATTTTTTTCGTAGTATTTTGTTTATAATGAAGAGCAAACAAACAGCCCAGGTTTTTTAAAATCCTGATATTGTAACTTTCATCAAGTAAAGAATTTAAAAAACCGACTGTTGTGTTGTTTCTCATTTGCTTTGTACGCAGAAACAACCAACAAATCACGCGATCTAATAAAGCTGGTCAATTAAATGAATCAGTTTTAAATAATTCTTAGTTAATATCAGTTGTCGGTTTCAGGTTTAAACATTTAAAGCAATGGTTCTACATATGACATGCGTCAAAAATAAGTAACGTGCTGATCAGATATTACCTTTACAAATATTCCACTGAGAAATGTTAATAGTAAATGTGAATAAGTGAACAGGAGACGATTCCAGAATAAAGTAAAATAGAACACTTATGTAGATTCAGTGCTTCTTCTATCTATATATATATATATATATATATATATATATATATATATATATATATATATATATATATAAGATCAAAATACGACGAGTGCTTAATGACGTTATCGTGAAGTTTTGTGGTTGGACGACATTACCCATAATGCCATTTCAAGAATGCAGCGCGCAAGCTTCCGGTGAAAATTAGACAGTCCAAAGATGGCGGACCTCCTGGGCTCGATCTTGAGCTCGATGGAAAAGCCTCCAACCGTTCACGACCAAGAAAGCCGACGGAAAGCTAGAGGTAGAAAGTTTTAATCCTACAGATACACTTCCTTGTAGTCCAGAAACTGAACCCGGGCGTGCTCGTAGGATTCCAAGTGAAACTTGAGTAATATCCGAGTGCCCTCTGCGACACTAACGCTGTAATAGAAAGAGCCAATCACCGCGTGAGAAATGATAGATGCAGGTTCACACGTCATGTTTCTGCACGTTGAAAAGCCTCACGACGTCATGGTTTGTTTATATGTTTTTATACATGTCATTTATTAAGTTGGTTCACGAATAGGCCGTGCTTTGTGTCGAAGCACACGATATGCAAAGTGACTTTGCAAACGAAGAAAAACAGGAGGAAGCTACACCCAAATGGCTCTCATGCAATAATAGCTGAGCCATACTGCAGCCACAGCATTGTCTTAAACAATGACAACGTTTCATAATGCATTTCGTTTTTTCCCGACAGTTCACATACATGTGGTGCATAACACATTTTTATAATTGATGTATCATGATCTCTTGCTCTTACTGTAACTGTGCAGAACAAGCCGCCAGGCTGAAGAAGATTGAGGAGGATGAGAAGAGAAAGAAAGCAGAGTTTAGGAAAAAGGTATAACTTACAGCTTTATTTGTCCCACATAAACACTATCTTACCACATTGCTCGCTTTTGTTTCTGAAAATCAGTGTGGTTTTCCGTTAGATGGAGAAGGAGGTGTCCGAGTTCATTCAGAACAGTGCACTGCAGAAGAAGAAGTATAACCCAATGGGCAAGATCGAGAGAAGCATATTGTGAGTTCAACAAGATATTTCAGATCGTCGATGTCTGGTCTTAGGTTCAATTTTCTGTTCCACGGAATAGCATTATCAGCTGTGATTTACAAAAGTGCAGTGTAAATAATATTGCAATATGTTTATTTTAAATAAATGCTGCTATTCTAGTTTAATATTAGAAGATACAATTAACTTTTAAGTAAGCCGCTGCTCTCTATCGGCTACTGGTTTAACCAGTTGAATGAGTTTTAGGCAGGGCTGTCTGTTTTATTGTGTCCATGCTAAACACTTCCATCTTTTAGGCATGATGTGGCTGAGGTGGCCGGACTGACTTCGTTTTCTTTTGGTGAGGATGAAGAGAGCAGATATGTCATGCTTTTTAAAAAGGTTAGTATGCATTGCACAGTGTCCTCTCACAAGGATCTTTGTAAACGTATTCTATATAATAAAATGTCTTCATTCTGCTGTCATTCTTATGTAGAACACGGTTTGTTCCAGAGCAGCTTGACAAGCACGAAATGGGACAATAACTATTATAACTTTAAACAATTATTAAATTACTTAAAATTCCTCTACAAGCAGCTTTACAGAAGACAGTAATGTCATTATTTTTATATTTATTTTTTTTTTTTAACTTTTGTTTTGGATAGCGTTAGTTATTAGATGTAAGGATGCATCAAATGTTGTGCAACTGAAATAATCAAAAAGACAGAATATATGTTTTATAATACATGCAATACACTATTCAAATGCGGTGTATCTGCTTTCTAGCCAGGGTCCAAATCTGCACTTAAACTCATCAGCTACTCAGCTAGATTTTAAAGTAACAACAACTCTATTAAAGGGGGTCATATGATGCATTTTAACATTTTTCTTTACAGCTTTCTCCTTGGAGCTGTTAGTGCATGGATAAGATCCCTAAAGTTGCGAAGATTAATGTTTCAAAACCAAAGTTTATAAAAGTTATGACTTGTTCATACCCCTCTAAAATGGCACGTTTACACACTCCCCCACTTTTTCACGTCACCCTAGTGGGTTTATTTTTCAAAAAACGCCCTAATGTTATGCAAAGAAAGATGCCTATTATTCTCACAATCTTAAAACAAGTTACGTTTTCTTATTTAACATTCAAAAAAACTACATGAGAATCCAGGAACCCAGAACAGTTCTCCTCTGCCCTGTGGCATTTTCTGCATTAATGCCTAGTGTGTTTGATACAGTGTGTGTTTTGTTATGAAGGAGTTTGCCCCATCAGATGAAGAGCTGGAGGCGTATCGGAAGGGTGAGGAGTGGGACCCGCAAAGAGCCGAGGAGAGACGTCGGCTAAAGGTAAGATCCTGAATCCTGTGCAAGAACAAACCTTAAAGTAGGATATGGAGGGGGAAGTCATTTCATTATCTCACGTAGTTTTGCTTCGAGTTAATATTCCTGTTAGTTCATGTCTGCCTAATTGGATCTCTTTTACTGTTATTACTTGAAACACCGTATTTAATTTGGGTAATTGTTTTACGGCACTCTTCAGGAGCAGGCTGCACTGGAGATGGAAGAGGCCAGTCACACTCAGAAGAGGCCTGCTTCACCCAATTCAAACTACAGAGACAAATACAGCCATCTGATTGGAACATCTGCTGCTAAAGATGCAGCCCACACACTTCAAGCCAACCGGGCATATGGCTGTGGTAAGTATAATTAAAGGAAAAACTTTGACTCTGAACCATGCAGAGGGAGTTGTGTCTCTCAAAAATGAGTCTGAACCATTGCAACCAGGTTCTTTTGAATCCGAACAATAGATCCCAGTGGAGCTTATTGCACCAGGCGTGATCATTTATTAGTCCCCCAACCTACACTTGAAATATGAAAGCAAATAGACACGATAATGACCATTTATTTATTTTATGTGTTTTGTATGCAGCTCATGGTATTGATAATAAAGCATGTTTATGACAACTGTTTTACATAAGCATACAAAGAGTGCATGTCTGCCTATTATAGAATCAAATATAGTTAACTTTATCTTAATTTAGTGCTATGTATTGAGCAACGGACCGTGTTAAATCCATATTACGAGATGCGTATTGGAGCATGCATTGTTGGTACATGGTGTCAAAGCACTGTTCGTCTGCAATTTGCCTCATTTTTTCCTTGAAAAAGTGAAATGGCCTTAAAGGACTGTAAAGTCAAGCAGGAAAAACATCAAAGTAAAAAAAGCATTACTTTTTGAAACAGAAAAAGGGTAACTGGAAAATAAAGGAAGCTGTGACTGAAGTTGCGCGATTGTCCTACATGTTAAAACACATCAAGGTTACAACTACGTCTCATTTAGGAAAAGTAATGGTAATTAAATTGGCTGTTATTCCTCGTGAGATGTAAAAAGCTTTCATTTATTTCTTATTTTGCTCCATGACGTATGCGGGTAACAAATGCAACCTCCAGAAGATGCAGCTTTTGCCTTGATTTTTAGAACCGTGTTTTTTGTCTTTTTGTTTCAGTCCCTGTTGCCAATAAGAGAGACACTCGCTCCATTGAGGAAGCCATGAACGAGATCAGAGCCAAAAAAAGGCTGAAGAGAGGCGAGGAGGAAGCCGCTGGCAGCGGCAGCAGTGTGTGAGAGTGCCGTGTGTGTATGTGTGTGTGTATATGATCAGTTGTTATGCAGAACAGAAGAGTGATTGAACAGTATTTTACTCCTATAACAATGTTTTACTTGAACAGCAGGGTTTGACTAAGATGACTTGTCATGCACATAAATGCAGTCCAAAACTGCCGCAAGAAAACCGCACTGTTCAAATATGCTTTCACCTCTATATTACTGTCCCAAATAATGTGTTTTTAGACATCATCATTAGAATAAACAGAGACGTGGTGTTTAATATTTAAAATTCATTCGTATTTTGGCATGGTAATATAATGGTTCTTCATAAAGTAGTCACAGTTAGTCTTAGAATAGTTTTCGTTTGCATAAATTGCATAATTCTGTCATATTTATTGCCTTGACATAACTAGTTGGTATGTTTGACTCCATGGCTGTTTTAATGTTCATTTTAAGTCGTTAGTATGTCCTTAAATTAGTAGTTGTCTCGTTACTGTTTATTTGCTTTGAATAAATGTGTTTGAGGACGATTTTAGGTGCCCCTTGTTTCTTTTAAGTACATGTGTTGTGTGCAGCTTGTTTTTGAGTTCTAATAAACCAACTACCCCAGAGTTAATATATCATCTCATCCATAGCTAACACATTTTGTGCTTGATTATGTAAAAGTTACAAAAAAAGTGTTTGTATAAAAGTACACAAACACACACACACACACAGACAGAGACAATGAAGCTGACACCTGGTTTTAGACTACAGTAATTAATTATTATGGTGTAGGCCTCCTTTCACGGCCAATACAGCATCATTTTGTCTGGGAAATGATAGATACAAGTCCTGCACAGTGGCCAAAGAGGGATTTTGAGCCATTCTTAGTAGTGGGCAGGTCACTATGTTATGCTGGAGGGGGAAACGTTGCCTGACTCGTTCATCAAACCACTCTGTCACCAGTCTGGCTGTGTGTATTGGTGCATTATCATCCTGATACATGGCACCGCCTTCAGGTATAATGTTTGAACCAGTGGGTGTACATGGTCCTCCAGAATGGTTCTGTAGTCCTTGGCAGAGACGCATCCATCTAGCACAAGTGTTGGATCTAGGGAATGCCATGATATTGCAGCCCAAACCATCACTGATTCACCCCATGCTTCACTCTGGGCATGCAACAGTCTGGGTGGTACGCTTCTAAGGGGCTTCTCCACACCGTAACTCTCCCTGATGTGGGAAAGACAGTGAAGGTGGACTCATCAGAGTACAATACATGTTTCACATTGTCTACAGCCCAAAATTTTCACTGCTAGCACCGTTGAAACCGACGTTTGGCATTGGCACGAGTGACCAAAGGTTTGGTCATAGCAGACCGGCCATGTATATTGACCCTGTGGAGCTCCTGACGGACAGTTTTGGTGGAAACAGGGGTACGCATTTAATTCTGCAGTGAGTTGGGCAGCTGTTTTTTTTTTTTTTGGATACAATCTGGGTTAGCACCCGGAAATCCCTTACAGACAGCTTCCTCTTGAGTCCACAGTTTCTCCTGTTGGATGTGGTTCATCCTTCTTGGTGGTATGCTGATATTACCCTGTATACCGTGACTCTTAATACATATATATGTGTGTGTGTGTGTGTGTGTATAAGTCTTATTTTAAGTCTTGTCCTATTAATGAAAACAATTGTACATTTACTTTCAATTTATTTAAATGAATTTCGCCTTGGCCATCAGCCCCTGCAATTCCTCAAAGAATCTCCAGATGGATCCACGAAGCTTTGTGAAAACTGGATCATCTCTCGCGATAATTGCAGTTCTCGCACTTCCCGTTGGCCTTTCAAGAATTGTAAACAAACGTGTGATCGTAGTTCCAGCAAGGGGAGAATCGGTCCGCTTCCTCGAGAAACCGACACAGATCAATGAGATTTAAGCTTCGAGGAAGCGTTTTGGGGAGAAAAACGCCGTCTTACAACGATTTGAACTGAACTAAAGCGAAGACGCGAGTGGGAGACATTGGGTGGAATACGAGCGAGAGGCCAACGTTAGCTGGCAGTCTCTTCTACAGTAAGTAAGACATTAAAGACGGTTCAGCTAACTTACATTTTAACCGAGTCCTTGCCATTGTTCCGTTTTAATCGGTTGTACGCTTGCAAACGCAAATAATCAGTAATGTCCATTCCATTGCGCATCCTTTGCTCTTCATTTTTGTAAACAAATAGGTTAGTTCAGTGTTTGTTGAGAAGTCTAGAATAATAAATAACAAAACAATGAGTAACTCGCCTTGCAACACACACACACACACACACACACACACACACACACACACACACACACACACACACACACACACACACACACACAATAGCCTGAAGTTTCTTGAGAACTTGAAAGCGACAGTCAGCACTAATGGAAAATGTTCTAAGTATCTAATGATTTATCAGAATTGACTTAGTTAACCTGACATCCAAATGAAATTCTACCACTGCTGCTAATTGGCTAATAAGAGCTAGTTATCGGGTGGTAACTAGCCGAATACTTGACTAACCTGTCCTGTTGATTTGTATCTCTTGACAACATCCACAGATTGAACGAAACTTTCAGTAGCAGAATCATACCTGAGAAATAAGCTTTCTTTCTCGTTTTCTGTAGAAACTTGGCTAAAATAGACATAAATACTTGTGTATGTGGTTTATTGGGACTTGCTGGTTTTTGTACCGCACAAGCTTTTCTGTCCTTTTGTCCTAAACCAGGGGTGGCCTACATTAGTCCTGAAAGGCCACTGTCCTGCAGAGTTTCTCTCAAACCTATTCAGGTAGACCTGAAGCAGCTAATCCAGGCGTAAGGGTCACTAACCATGGGTTTTTATTAAGTTTGGATCAGAACTGCTGGACTGTAACAGGTTTAGTTTCTTAGTATGGTTTTTAAGCCTTTTGTTTTACAGGCACACAGGAAGGGTTGTCGTAAAACCATGTTTATGTAATGTCTGTGTTATTATAGACGTTCATCCTCATAACCCTGGGTTTGAGAACATACAAATCGTTATTAGTTATTAAACATAGCGCTTTGAAGTTTAATCTGTTTAATCAGTCTGAGGTTAAAGTGGTAACAGAATGCAGTTTCAGGCGTTTTTAATGTTTCTAGAGGTTAGTTCATACAGCTTTTTTGCAATATTTGCCAAAAAAAAAAGTAATTTTTTGTTATCCTCATTATCACACAATGTGGAAAAATAAGATTTGAAGGAGTTCGAAATGTACAGGAAGTGGAAATAAGCATGCATTGCTGTGATTGCATAATTGTATTTATTCTTCATGCCTCCTATACAGTTGTGCGTTTTATTGCTTAAGATGGCAAGCACTGTGATAGGACTGTATGTATTTGAGTCAGAAAAATCTGAAATGACACAATCGTTTGCAATGCCAAGCAGCATAAACATAACTGTTAACATATTTCTTAAAAGACAAAGACATTAAGCATCCTTTGTGATCTTTTAATCGCTCCGGTGCATCAAGAACACTAGTTTTTTGGGAAATAGGCTAATTCACCAACTCCCCCAGAGTTAATAAGCCGAGTTTTACCATAATAATCCAGGAACTTTGCTGCCGTACCATGACCGCAGCAGGTGCAGTGATATTTCTGTCTTGTGATATATCACTGCCGTGGCAGGACAGCAAACTTCCTTCATTATTACGCCAGAACGAGAGTACAGTTCCTAATCATATAAGCTTACAAAATCCGCCGGTCTAAGTACATGATGTAACTACAAAAGTTTTAAATAGAAAAAATATCGAAACTCTGGTCATTTCTGAACACAATGCTGCTGGTCTGATTGGATTCAGTGTTTTATGCTATCACCAGACGCAGAGATTAGAATAGATTCATAAACGGTAAAACTCTGGGAGAGTTGGAGAATGAGTCTATTTCCAAAAAAGGGGAGTGTTCCTTTAAAAATAAACTCCAGGCCTGTATTTTTGTATGTTCATATCTTTAGGGAATCTGTGTAGGTTTCCTGGAGTTGCAACCTGTTCCTTACATCCACAATATCTAAACTTTTTGACATCACCATTCTACCATTTTTTTTTTTTTTAATAATTAATATTGAGTTAGTTCTGAGTTCTAAAACTGGCAGTATGTATTTTTTATCGCAGAGTAGCCTCTTCGTTGTGTACAAATCATGCGTAAATAAATTCTACATTTTGATTCTTCTTTCGTAAGTAGGCCAAAACGGATAGCCTATAAATTGACAATTGCAGTTCCTGTTTAGAAAGTCTCAGCTTTGGATGAGTTTCAGACACGCCTTGCGGTGCATATTTTATCTATTGTTTTGTTTTTCTTAAAATGAAATGAATAAAATTGATATGAATGCTCTTGATGTTTCACCAATTCGTTACAGGGAGTGTTTATAAAAGAAACGGAATAAAAGTAGATCTTCCAGCTGGTTCTAGATCTGTGTTCTGCTTGGTCGAGGTTAACATAATTTTGTCTGGACAGATCTCGACTAGTTTTACTTCCTTATACTGTAGGTTGTTGATGACTCATGTAAACGGCATGTTTCCCTGTTTAGCACCACTTCAGCTCTGAATGTGCTCAGTACTTTTTATGCTCGGGGTTAATTATTTATTGGAAAGATGAGTCAATTTATTTGAACGCGTTCAAAATAAAAGTGGAGACTTTTAAAGAAGCTGTTTTAGGTTAGCTGGGGTTAGTTCACTCAGTTCTGTCATTTCCTTACACTCGTGTCGCTTCAAACTTGTAAGGCCTTCGTTCATCTTCAGAACACAAATCAAGATGTTTCTGATGCAATCTGGGAGCTCTCTGACCCTCCGTAGACAGCAAGGATATTTCCACTATTATTACCACACAGGAGCACAAACACATCGGTAAAACAGTCCATATGACATTTACATAGCTAAGGAAATACTTTATATGCACAAAAAAACAATAATAACATTTTTTAATTCAGCAATTCTTCTTCCTAGTTTCCATCTTCCACTTTGGATAGTACTCTAGAAAGTAATCCATGCAGTGAGCATTGTTAACATTCAGTAGAAAGCACGCTGGGTTCCATCAAAAATATCTTCATTTCTATTCTAAAGATGAACAAAGATCTTAAGGGTTTTGGAAGGACGTGAAGGTGAGTAATCAACGACAGAATATTCATTATTTAAAGTAATCCTTTACCCAGAAATGAAAGTTCTGTCATCATTTACTCACCCTGGAGTTGTTCTAAATATTTGAATATTTTGAAGAATGTGGTTGTTGTTGTTTTTTTGTATTTTTATAAAGTCACATGAACTATTTTAACAATGTTCTTACTGTCTTTCTGGTAAGTGAATGTGGTATCAACAACCAACAGATACAAATAAAGTGGGATTTGATTCTATTATTTTTTTTTATTTATTTTTTTTATTTCTGATCATGCCACACCCATATTGTGTCTACTTCCGTTTCATTGGATCTTTAAAAGCTCATTAGTAGGTCACTGCGTGTTTATGAAATCATTCAGAATTGCAGATTTTTTTCCTTTTTTGGAGTTAGCGCATGACAGAGCAGCCATTGCACAACACACCGCAGGCCGTGTCCAAAACCCTTGATAATCATGACTTCATCCCGAGGGGAGAAAGGAGTAATCATGAGTTGTACTTTCCCAGAATCTATTTGTAAGCTGTAAATGGCTCATGTTTTGGATGCTTTGGTCTAATTGTCTTTTTGACTTGTCACACTGAAAATGTTTAAAGATTGTAAAACCATGCGTCTGTGTGCAGGTCTTCGGTGCCCTCGTCAGGGCCCAGCCTAATTCAGGATGGTGTATACGGGGACCCAGCTGGGCGTATCGGTGCTAGTTTTATTCTGCACTGTGGCGCCGTCTCCTGGTCAGGCATATATATATGCTGTAAGTGTCTGCTTTCAGGCTTGGTTTTATAGACGTTTTTATGGTACAGACCATTTGTGGCACCAAAGTCAATATAAATGTTATAATGTGAAGCAATCGATTGCAGCTGCTAATGGCCTATTTTCTTTTCCATGCAGCATTACAGTAACATGACCTCCATGCTGTTTGAGGATCTGCCTGCCCTCTTTGGCTCTCCTCTGCCAAAAGATGGACTCATGGTAATAAATCCCTATTGCTGGACTTGTAGTTTAAGCCAGTAAATAAAGAAACTGCATACGAGCGACTAACTTCTTTATCTTGTGTTCTCTCTCTCTCTCTCTCTCTATCCCAGGGTGTGCTGGTCGAAGCTCGTCCTCAAAATGCCTGCACACCTATAGATCCTCCTCCTGTTTCTCCCACACCCTCTGATCCCAACAGCACTACAAAATACATAGTCTTAATTCGACGCTATGACTGCAACTTCGACATCAAGGTTAAAATCCTCGCATAGCCGTGCTATTCCAATAGATTCCAAAACATGGGCTGTAAAAGTTGAAGTGTAAAGTAATATGGTCAACTGAAAACATGTGACAAGAGACGTCTTCTGGGGAAAAAGTAGTACACTTTGGACACCTACGCTTCTGACTACATACTTATTTTTGGAAATTATGTACTTTAAAAGAATATACTTAAGTGTGGAGTAAATGTAATGGTTTTGGCCGTGCTTTTTGACCCACCCAAGTAGGACTTAAGTGCATCTTTATGTATGATCTCATAATTACTTCTATTGTCTTGGAAATATGCTTACTGCCTAATGTACCGACAGGCATTTAAGATAAGCTCAAATACTTTAATCTCAATGAAAATGTGTCATGCAAACTGAATGTATTTGTAATGATAGAGCCACAAGCACAATGTAGTTCATTTAAAACATTACTTTTTAATGTGACGTCAAGTCTATTATATTAGTAAGATTTAGTAAACTAAGTGTACTTCTTTCAAGGATGACTAAAGATTATTAAAACATTATGATTAAGAAGAAAAACTTTTAATTTGACATTATTACAAAGAGAATTTTGGTGATTAAAGTAAATTGAAATGAGCAAAATAAAATTAATAAAAAAATCTAGTAGTAAATCTAAGATTTCAATACAATGAAGCTGATCTGTTATCGAGTGTCAAGGCTATTGTAATGTTAGTAACTTTGTAAGGTCACAGGTATATTTGACAATGTTATACAATGACCAACATAATATGTGAGCAATATATATATATATATTTTTTTTTTTTCTCTTAGGTGCTCCACGCACAGCAGGCTGGTTTCAGTGCAGCCATAGTCCACAACATGTACTCTAATTCACTTCTCAGTATGGGATACAGCAATGGTGAGTGGGGTTGTCTCACACACACACACACACACACATACTCTCTTAGGAAATCATGGGAAATAACACCTGTGCACCTTCATAGGTTTGATGCATATACGTAATCAGAATACTGCAGTCTTATTGGTAACTGAAGACGATCGAAAAGCTTTAATAAATGAACATATCAGCAGTGGCGGATGTATAGAATGTTTGAAGCGTAACTATGGAATTTCTGTCATTTTGAACATTTCAGTACGCTCGATCCCCTACTGAAAGGGGTTGAAGACACTTGTAAGACTTTTACATACTTTATGATTTTGTGATCTAGTCTCATCTCCGTTGTTTTTGTTCAGACACCATTGCAGAGGAGATTGAGATTCCCTCTGTGTTCACAAGCTACTATGCCTCTCAGATACTGCGCAGCTTTATCATACCAGAGAAGGGGTGAGAATCGTATAGTCTACACGCATTCTTTCACATAAAGGAAACAAAGATAGATATATGATCATTTGTATACACCTGCACAACGTCCTCAAAAAAAAAAAGGAACAAAAGCTGTCACTGAGGCGGTACTATCTCAAAAGGTGCTCCTTTGTACCTTATTTCCCTTACATCATTTAAAGTATATTTTTAAAAGGTGGACAGTGTACTCCACTAGCATTAAAACAAATGTACGTGGAAATTAAGTAGTCGACAACTGTCATACAGAATTTAAAAATTCTTAAATACAGAACAGATTACAGAGTTTCTGGTAATGTATGCTCTTTTAAACAGTACACCTTTTTTTATTTAAAATTCATAACATGAATGCTTAAGCACAATTTAAATTTGTGTACGACTTTAATTTCAATCAGAGAGCATAGCGATAAGCT
>NC_056718.1:27298499-27365999 GCF_018831695.1 Puntigrus tetrazona
GCCATCCGTTTCTTCCTTTAAATCATTAATCGGTGAAATGAATGTCATGTGTCTGTTTTTCTTTCCCAAGCTTTATTTTTACTGTGGTTCAAATCCAGTCTTTGACATAACTGACGTGGAAATCACAAATCGAATGTCAAGAAGACAAAATATTTAGTTCTAGTTGTGTCGATATGAAACGACACTATAATGCAGCGCACTGGGAAGTGTGTGTGTGTGTGTGTGTGTGTGTCTATCTGTGTGTGTGTGTGTCTATCTATATTCTGAAGGTTTTACATAGAAATACTGCTAAAACACTCACACACACTCTCTCTTTTGTTAGTTTGTTTGTTTTTTCCTCCCTGATTTATGGAGTGATTAAAAAAAGTTGTAAATAAATATAAACAAATATTTGAGATATTTAATTGTGTATTATTTTCTGTGGTTAAGAGTGAACAGGTTCTTTACATACCATCACGTATCTTAACCCATACTGTAGAGTGGCTTTGAAGGTTTGCCCAATTGAGTGCAAATATTAAATGATCTATTAATATCTATACAAGTTATACAATGATTTTCTTTGGATAAATATAAACTACCCGAACTCCTTTAAAAACAACAAAGTTTAAATGGCACGTAATGACGTATATTATAATAAACATGTTTCAGTGTTTGGAAGAGAATTTTATGCCAAAATAAAAAAATAATAAAAATATTTATATAATAAAAAGCTATATTTATATATTATATTATTTTAATCCATTAAGAAAATACCAGTATCAAATTAGATTATTTTTTTTTTAGATGTTTGTTCAAAGAATTGCTCTTGTTTTTAGTAATAATTGGTAATTATTCATAATGAGACAAATCGCATTAAGTAGCATTGTTATGTTTATGTTACCACTCCCAAAATTCATGTTTCAAATTAAAACCTTAAAAACAGAATATGAATCTATAAATAATAAGTATTAAATCGTTAATTATCATTAATTAAGGTCACAAGGGCTGACAAACAAAAATGTGCATAATTGCAAACAAACTGATAACTTATTAATACGCAACCTAGAAAAGTTGCTCATTGTAAATACAGCACCTCTGTGTTTCTGATGGTCAGTACTTTATTTAGATGAGGTTTGTTCCTGAAGCCAAACCTTTTTGTTGCTTGTCCTTCTCCAGCCATCACTGCTGCCCCATATTGTCCCATAAAGCTTAAACAAAAGAGCTTTTTTCATTTTTTCCCTGCTTTTTTTATAATGGACTACTGTCGTTTAGATGAACTCAAGAAGTCGGTTCTTCTAGGTTCATGCAGTCGTCCACGTGTAGTTCTTCCAGAAAATGTACCAAAAAGTATTTTATTGTTTTATATGCTTCGCATTTAGCTTGAAAAGGAGTCTAGCTAAAATAAACCCATCTAATGCCAGTGCCACTTTTAGAAGTTTGTGGAAAAAAGTGTGTCCCTATTAGCCTAAAATAAAAGTAGGTTGTTGAATCTGATGATGCTAAGGGTTAATGGATAATTCAATCAATAGCTTTAGAATTTCATTTTTATAATATTATGCACGTTATATCTTTTTATAGGAGTATGAATATATTTATGAATGGTTGTTTACTTCAGCAACCTTTGGTTAACGTGTTAACGTTTTGTTTTGCCCTACATTTGAATGACATTTAAATATTGATTTGGGCTTCTGTGTGATTGTGAAGAGGACGAGTCCAGTGTGCGCAAACACCACAGCTTTTAATGCAAGGCAAAATATAAAACAATATAATCAACACTGAGTTTGATCAAATAACTACATGATATCATGGTAACATTAATAACAAAGCAGTTGTTATTAAACATAAAAAAACTGCATATTTTAGAATGTGATCATAGATCATTTATAACAAATATAGTAAAATAAGTGTATCGACTGTTTATATCCTACCTGAAACTGTCCTGTTACAAGCCCGCATTTCTCCTTATCCACCCACGACTGATTGTGTGCGATTTTGGACAAATCTCATTGGCTCTCACAGTCGCGATCCTAAAAGGTCGTTCCGGATCCTGACGTGCGATTGGTGCACAGAACTGTCCGTCAACACGATAACCCCGCCCTAATACCGTGCCCTGACGTCAAGCGCGAACAGACGGAGCGTTATATCTGCATTCAAGCCACGTTTGGTAAGCGAAAATGTTTTTAAATTAATTCTCAAAAGTGTGTAAAGTGCCTTATTAGTATAATATGTTTAATCTGATGTTTGTTTAAGTTTGTGTGTATAGTTTATTTAGAGCATAGGTTGGTTGATTGACAGTCCCTATAATAAACTCTAGTGCGCTTCTTCTTATTCAGTGTAGATCGAGTCAGTAATGATAGACCTTATATTAATTACTGCACATTCACAGTGAAAATATTAACTTCATTATGAATGAGCGTTTCGGTCATCTCCAATTCCCAAAAATGAATGTGGTGATATCATGGGACTGTAATATTATGGTGATGTTTTGATGATGATGATATAAAGTATGTACTGAATTGTTATCATGTATGATGTTGATACTGGCCTACAGCAAAAAAAATCACCCTGCTATTACCAGGGGACTTCTTCAAAAATATAGGACAGTCTAATAATTCAGACCTTAGAAACTTTATTTTCTCATTTGTTTAATCATTAACAGATAATTAGTGTCATGTAGTATGATGTGATGATGTATGTTCTGTGCTTTTACTAGTGAAATGGAGCACTGTTGAGTAGCGAGCCATTGATTTCCATTTGAGTTAATGGACATTTCCACAACCCCGCCTGCCTGATTGATATCTAACAGAGAGACACCGACCAATTATGTTCGCTCTTAGCTTCTCCTGAAACCTGAAGCCTAAATTTAGCTGTAATGGGACCGAGAAAGTGATTTCGGTCCTGCATTATATATGAAACATATCCAATAACGGAAACCTTGAACCATGATTGAAATAAACATGCCTCAGTACAGTTATGTTCTGCAGAAAGGTGACCCTTTTCAAGATGATTTTAGCTGAAAAACATGTATTCTTTGCACATGCGTGGATTACGTGCATTAAAGAAATGCTTATGGATATGAATGAACGATCTCTAATGTGTCATAGGAGTTCATGTGAGTGAAAGCAGTGTAATCCAGTGTGTGTGTGTGTGTGTGTGTGTGTGTGTCTAATAACTTAATCCTGAGAGGCTGGGAACACCAACCTCCCCCTGTATAATCTTCTGGTGACATACAGTTACCTTACTCGTTTCTAGATTGTAGGCCACAGAATGAAATGAACATAACATGTGGGACGTTTGAAGTTACCCTGTGATGTGCAAAAGTATTTATAGAATATAAGGATTAAAAGGATCCTTAATGAAAAGAATATATATATATATATATATATATATATATATATATATATATATATATATATATATATATATAGATAGATAGATAGATAGATAGATAGATAGATAGATAGATAGATAGATAGATATGGCTGTACATGCAAATAATGTAATATTAATAAAATAGAGTATCAACTGGAATAAGAGACCATTAAAGGGATGATTCATCCAAAAATTTTAATTCTAACAGTGGGGTTAGTTGGTTGAACTGTCCATTTAAGTGCCTTTTAAAGTAAATTTCAAATCATTCTTTAAAGTTGACATGTTTTGTCTAACAAGAATACTTATATTTCTAACTGTAGTGAACTTCACATTTAAAGTGAATATATTTTAAACAATTTTAAACAAATGTCACACATTACAAATGTCTAATTACTAATATATTTAATACATGACAGAGAAGTAATAGAAATTACAATAAAGCATATTTCAATTTATGATCCATGCTATTTAATTAAAATGAACAATATTATTTAATTACAAAAATATTCATGACCACATGTGGGCTAAACCTACACTGTAGTTGAGCCAGCCTACAATTTTTAAGGCAACCAACTTCAGCTGATTTTTTTTTGTTTTCTCGACTTATGTTTGTATGAGTTTTGTAAATTGAAATGAAAAGAAAAAAAATTCAAAAACTTTTCTTACAGTGTAGCTAAGCTACTAAGCTAATTGTACTAAACAACTAAGCTAATTGTGCAAATATCTAAATATTAATGCATTAATCCTTGATCAAATCATGCCCAAATAGCCCTCCTCAATATTTCATATTCTTGCACTGATCTGCTGCTCTCCATTATGCCACAAGCTTTAAAAGTAACATTTTCAGACTGCTCTGCCTCTGCAAGCTCTCAAAATAATTACGCTAGCCAATCAAATCAAAGGTTTAGTTTAGTTAGGCTACTTCAAAAACATTTTTTTTTTTACATTTCAGTAAACAAGAAGTTAATTGAGAGACAAAAGATTATTCCAAACACATCCACAGCATTATTTTGTGTCTCTAAACAACATGACTGTGTTTCGTTCCTGAATGAATCATCCCTTTTAAATGATTCGGTTCAATCGCAATGACTCACTTATTTTACAGTGACTCACTGCCACCTACTGGTGGTTTTAAATTCACGTTCAGACTATCTATATCAGTATTCAAAAGAAAAATGATACTATATATATAGTAATAACATTAGTGGTTACAGCCTTGAGTGTACATATTTAGTCTATTAGTCTGTTATTGTATGTGATGAATGGTGTGAGTGTATTTGGTCTAGCTGTCATCCTGTTTGTGTGTCTTTACAGGTGCTGAGGTTTGTTTCTATACATGTGTTGAGGTGAAGTCATGCCACTGGTGAAGAGAAACATCGAGCCCAGGCACCTGTGTAGAGGAGCTTTACCTGAGACCATCAGCAATGAGCTGGAGTGTGTGACCAACAACAGTCTCTCTGCCATCATACGCCAACTTAGCAGCCTCAGTAAGGCCTACTTTATTATATTAGGTTGACATAAAAAAAATATTTTTATTTTTAAACCAGAATAAACACTGGGTTAAGAGTGTGCGATATTGACAAACGGTAATAACTCAATATTTCCTGGGACTTTATCGATAACAATAATTAGGCTACACAATATTTTGCCGTGTGTTATTGTGTTGGCATCCTTATGGGCTGCTGTGGGCGGCTGACTTCATATTTTGTTTACAATGATAGAAATGAATCTTTTCCAATAAGTTGAAATAGATTTGCACGTTTTATTTGCATTACTTTTATAAAAACCTTTTTTTTTTTTTCTAAAAGTGTGCATTATCTTTTGAGTCAAATTCTTACATTTAATTAATCGGTTAGAATAATAAGACGTTTGTGCAAATGAAATCAGTCAATCAATTCATCTTTGCGTTGCAGAGGAAACGCAAGTCGTCTGAAGTGGCATTCGGGTGTGTTGGTTGCAGGACATAATTGCTTTAATCTGCAATTACAAATGCATAAATAATTTTTGATTAAAAAGATGCTTTAAATGTGAAATCGAACCCGCAAGAAGGAGTCAGCAAGTCTCTGTTAATAAGTGAGTCATTGCAATTGATCCGAATCATTTGATTAATTCAGGAACAAAACACTGCCCGCTCTGCTCAGAGAAGCAAAACAGAGCTGTGGCTTTGTTTGGAATTATTTTTGTTGTCCGAATATAGCTAAAACCATCAATATGGTATATGTTAACTATGCGATTGAACTATAAAGCGGTATACATATATACATTTTCTGCCTACATGTCTTGAACAGACTGATTCACGCACTGAGAGAACGCACTCAAATATATACACTAGACTTCACTTAATGCACACCTGCATTCTGTTTTTTTTATCAGAATGATAAAAAAATTTTATCGTTAAAACAATAGTTACGATTTCTATTGCACACCGTTGTAATGGGCATATATATGTTATGATAAATTCAGACTGGAAAAATAAAACTAATAGAAAAAACCTTGCAAGTTTAGCAAAACAACCTTGTTCTGAGAAGAACACATAATTTATTTTAACCTATATACACTACTTCTGTTTTACGCAAATACATTATAAATCAATTGAATAAATAAGATAGAATAACAATGCTTTTTGTTCACCGGCTCCCCAGTCTATGCTCTAGAAGTTTAATCCCGTGAAGCACAGAGCAATCAACAGGTGAATCAACATACTGAATTTATTATTAAAACCTAAAAATGGCTGTAGTTTCTTGTAAGGGGTAGATATAGGCGTAGGGTTGGCGTAGGACAATAACACATACAGTTTGTACAGTATAAAAACCATTATGCCTATGGAGAGTTACCATAAAACATGGAAACACAACGTGCGTGTGTGTTTTGCAGTTCTCCAACAGATTGGAGGATGCAAATGTATTATCACTGTGTAAACATAAGTTTAAGATTGTAAATAAAAGCTGAGAAAAAACACAGCAGAACAGGTTGGTTCAAGAGGACTTTTCCTAATAGGTACAGTATGCTGTACGATGCTTTGGATAAAACATCCAGTAAATAACGATTTAAAAGCTTTCTTTCTGATCTGCTACAGGTAAGCACGCAGAGGATGTGTTTGGCGAGCTCTTTAACGAAGCCAATACGTTCTACCTGCGTGCTAATTCTCTACAGGACCGCATAGATCGCCTTGCAATCAAGGTCACTCAGCTGGACTCTAGTGTGGAGGAAGGTCAGTAAAAGGACAAAAGATCACATGCACTTTTGCAGAAACGAGATTGATATTTAATTGGATATTCCATGCTACACGTAACATGCATAAGGAATGTGAGTAAAATACTAATATATATTTTTTTCATGATGCAGTTTTTTTTATCTGACATTCCCAGAATTCCTACAATAAGTTGCCTTTGATTACATTTAATAGTTTGTTTTTATTTTTTTTAAGTTCTAATAAAATTTGTACCATCATTGATTTGCACTTCACATATAAATGAATGATGGTTAAAAATCGTACCTCAAGCAGTACGTTGTTAGAGTTATATTACTTTAAATGTACATCCAGGCCTTTATTAGCAGGAACGTCAGAAATTCAAGCCATCCATTCAAGTTCAAAAAATGACTTGAGAACTTTAGCTGGGAGTATAACAGTCCATTTCTTTCCTTTCTTTCTTTTTTAAAGTTATATTGATGGGATTTTAGGATAGTAGAGTTGAGGAAAGCACTGGGTAGTGAGAGCAGAGTGGAAATTGTCTGCTCTAATCTAACTCCTAGAGTTGCGACTACAGCATCTCAGGCTAATTTCCTGAATTCCTCAAATACAATATTTGAAGGTACCATCACTACCTCAATCACACTTTGCACACAAGTCATCTATACACTCTCACTGTAAATCTACACCAGACACCACTCCCAAGTTGCTCTTTGCAGGAATGAAAGTTTATTCACGGCCAGGACCCTACTACTGAGAGAGGCTGCCTGATCAGAAAGATATATGAATGTTTATAGTAAAAATTAAGTAAAAATCAATATCAAACAAGTCTTCTTCACTGTAATTGGTTGAACTGATCTGGTCAATGGTTTGTCATATGACTGTTCCACTATTTTGAGCATTTTTTTGGGTAAGTGCAGATTATTTGATCATAGAGTCCTTAGTCTGCACTTCTCTGAACCCTATTGTGGCCACTGTATGAAATATTTCCACCACAATGCAAACTGAAGACATGATGATGACAGGTACATATGACAAGGTGAGCAGATTGAGAAGTAGCTAAATTGGGAACTACAAGACAAGATAGGAGAGCAGACGAGATTGAAGACTCCTTAGCCAAAGCAAGCAGAGCTGAGAACCACTATGGAGGATCAAGTGGAGCTGGAGAACACCACGGAGGTGCAGATGGATCTAGTAGAGCAGGAGATCACCATGGTGCAGCTGAAGATCTTGAAGGTGGAGCTGAAGACCACTGGCCGGCTTGAGACCGTTAGGAGTTCCAGCTGAGAGTGAATTGTGTGAGCTCCTGGTTGTGTTTGGGAAAATCCAGGCTAAATTGTGAAGTGTGTTCTTGGTCTGGGGGAATGCTCGTAATGACTTGCAATGAAGTTACTGGTTCACTGTAATCCACGCTGTTTGTTTCTTCGCCCCAAGAAAAACCGGAGCACTTGCTGTGATGGTATTGGAAGACATCTATGTACAGTCATGAGGAGGGCAGCTGGTGTTGGTTTTATCCACGTGGCAGATAGTAAACCCTCCCGCAGTGAAGGATGAACTGCTTAGCCGCAGAGAATAATCAATACTGCACTCCAAAAGCCAGGTGGACAGGACGCCGACATCTGTTGATAAAGATTATCATCTAATCCACCCCAGAAGATTGTTTTCAAGGTTCACTCATTCCATGGAACCAAGTTAGAAAAATCAACATTATCTTTAATTGGACAGCCATTTAGTGGAATGGAAAGGATTGAAATAGCTGGGTCAAATTACATGATATGGTAGCTGTCACAATAACAGAAGAAGACAACACAGAGATAACATACAAACAGGTCTTTCTTATCAGAAATTTAAGGGTAAGTAAATACGTTCATAGAGTTATTTAAGAAACTTAACTTGAAGTCCACACTTCCCCAGAACTTACTGTATGAATAAGTTTTCATGCAGACTTATTCAGTTTTATTTTTGAATACCCAGTCACACAAGTCATGTGTAATATGAAGAATATGTATTATTTTAGAAAAATAAAATATTTGCCAAATGCCATTCATATGGGTGCATTTTCCCGGGGTTTTTTATAGGCTTTTTGCAGCTTTATTTTATTTTAACCGGTCACCAGATGTCACTATTTTTCTCATTCTCAAAGCTCTGAACAGTCAGAGGAAGGGCTCAGTGTTTCATGTGTCTTAATTGGCCCATCACTAAGTGCAACTGAAGAGACCAAAAACTGTAAGTATTCCAAGGTGAGTACAAGGCTGACAGGTGGGAAGCAGGACGGATGCTGGGAAATGTAGTTCTGTGCTAACAGGGCTGGTACACCAAAACACCACTGATTAGCAGCACGATACAAAAATGACTGTTTTTAACAGCTATTTTTAACATAATGTGTTTAATGGAATTTCGCAAAATAAATTGAAGATGATATAGATCAGGTGCAGTATTTTTGTAAATGTTGGGATTGGGAATTTGGGAAAAAAAAATCAATGGATAGCGATAGTTGGTGTACTCTATGTAATAATTTCTGTTTTATCTTTGTCACAGTTTCACTCCAGGATATTAATATGCGTAAAGCCTTTAAGAGCTCTACTGTTCAAGACCAGCAGGTGGTGACAAAGAGCAGCATTCCAAACCCCATCACGGAGATGTACAACACCAGCGACAAACCACCACCTCTGAACATACTCTCTGCCTACAGGTGTGTGTGTGTGTGTGTGTGTGTGTGTGTGTGTGTGTGTGTGTGTGTGTGTGTGTGTGTGTGTGTGTGTGCGCGCGCGTGTGTGTGCGTACGTGCGTGCGTGCGCGCTTTCTTCTTCCTCCTCCGCTTCTTCTTCTTTAATATGTATAATAGGTTTATAATTGTTTTGTTTGTTTTTTCTAGGGATGACCATATTGACGGTATTAAGTTCTACACAGACCCCTCATATTTCTTTGACTTGTGGAAGGAAAAAATGCTACAAGACACAGAGGACAAGAGAAAAGAGAAGAGAAAACATAGGGTAAAAGAACTACTCTTTTAAATGTTTTCGTCTCTAAATCTGGTAACATTCTTGCTGAAGTAGTTGGACTTGCATTAAATGATAAACAGTTTTTACCTAAACTGAAATTGTACTCATCCCCAAGCCATCCAGATGAGCTCCATAGATGAGCTTGTTTCTTAATCAGAATAGATTTGGAAAAAAAATCACATCACTTGCTCACCAGTGCATCTTGTGAAGTGAAAAGCTGTGTGTTGGTAAGAGACAAATCCATCTCTTCTGTCCAAAAAATCCATAATAATCCATAATAATGTTTTCTTCAGTGAAGTGTATTGTTGCCCTCTCACATCAAAATCAACAAACATGGTTGTTTAGAACTGTCTTGGAGTGATTGCTCTTGTAAACAGTGCTTAATCTGTACATATGGTGATTTACATGGGACAAATTGTTCGGTAACACTTCAGAATAGGTAACGCTTGTTAACACTCTGCTTATTAATAGTTAGTAAGGTAATTGTATTGTGTAGGATTAGAAGAGATGCAGAATAAGGTCATGTGGGATAAGGCATTATTATGTTTTTAATTAGCACTTATAAATGACTAATATTCTAGTCATGTCCATACTAATAAGCAACTAATAGGTGTAGCCAAAAAATAAAGTGTCAGCAATTGTTCTCTAGAAAGCATTATTATGGTTGTAGGACTGCAATGGTTTAAAACGTTTAAAACATCTTAATGGTGCAATTGTTTCTTACAAGCACACTGTTTTTTTTGTTGTTGTTGTTTTTTTCTCCAAATCTGTTCCAAACTCTTTATTTTGGATGGCCGGAAAATGTTTATTTTGGCAGCGGCTATTTGCATTAAATGTAAACAGAAATTAGATGTTATTTGCACTGTGTGAAAATATAATATTTTCTTAGTATAGATGTATACTAAGTGGAAGTAGCAATAGATTCTATTTACACTAATTGAAAATAGCAGCATTGTTGATATGACATGACACTGAGTGCAAATAACATTTTCTGCTATTTATATGTATATATTACAATTATCTGCACCTCAGTATTGAAGTACGTTAAAACTTTTGGTTTAATAATCAACTTTTTGATTATTTGCTTCATTTTTGTTAAAAATAAATGCTTTTTGATGTCATTTGAAATTCAAAAAGGGAGGAAAAAAAGTCGTCAGAAGACGGATTTGAACCCAGGTTGATCGTGTCAAAATAAGACCACCATACGTTTTACAATCTGCCCCCCTTGAGCTGATATCGAATGAAAGTCTTTTGTAATGATGACTAACCCAATCACACATTGGTGGGCAGAGTTAGTGTAAATATCTATAAATATTTTATTTTTGGGTACACTATTGCTTTAAGAACTTTTGCCTATGTGAACTATACACAGTTTCAACTACACCTCAACTAACTTCCATAAGAGCAGTGCTCTCAAACTCAAGCTCTGCAGAGTTTGGCTTCAACCAGCTCCAAATCCCACCTGTTTGGTTGTTTCTAGTGATCCTAAAGACCTTGATTAGCTGGATCAGGAGTGTTTGATTAGGGTTGGAGCAAAACTGCAGAGCTGTGGCCCTCCAGGAACCACTGTCTCAAACTCAGTTCATTAGAGTATTAGTGGACTGTCTGCTCAATATCTTCTAACATTTTATTTTGACGGGTCCCTAACAGTCTGCTAGTCTAACGGTCTAGTAGAATGTCTAAAGTGGACTATCACAATAAAGTGTAACCAAAGTAACTTACAAATCACTTAGGTTATCACTTTCTCTCCTCCATGAACTCTTTTTCACACAGGAGCAGAAGCGGTGTGTTGATGGTACATTGCCCCGTGAGGTGAAAAAGGTTCGAAAGGCTCATAACCGCAGACAAGAATGGAACATGATGGCTTTTGATAAGGAGCTACGTCCGGATCATCGTCATCATCATTCACTTTACAGAGGAGCATCGTCTGAGGGCTCGCTGTCTCCAGACGGCAGGTTTGTTAGCTTTCGATTTACTTAAATATCCCTTATAGTTTAAAGTCAAGCAATCAATCAGTCATTTTTTATTTATATAGAGCTTTTAACAACACAGGTAAAGTACTAGTTAAAGAAAATATCTCCAGTTTTGGATAGCGTTTGTGCAATAGTAATCGTATTGTAATTTTTCTGAAATATTGCAGTGTGTATTAAAATGTATTTACCTCCAGTAATCTGTCACTCGCATCCAGTCAACTTCTAATAAAATCACTTAGTGAGAAAAATTGTTTTTTTAGTAGCTGTTTGACTTTGTAAAAGAGGATTGCGATTTCCAATTCATGTCAACTTTAAGTGCTGTAATAAAATAAAACAAAAACTGATTGATCAAGCAGAACAAGTAGAAATCAACAGCAAGAGTAACAAATTCTGTTCACCTTATATTCTCTTCTCATCAGTCTACCTTATATTCAACTGTGTGTTGATGTCAGCTTTCACAGGAGTCCTCAAAATACTGGTTAAAAATAAAATATATTACCAGTACGTTTGTTAAAATAAATGCAGGCGTTATGAGCAAAAACAAATAATACCGTCATTTTATTTCAATTTACCGTAATTGAAATAAATAAAAATATATACGTTTCTCATGGTTCGGTTTGTGAGAAATCATTGCATTGCATTTATCATCTTTTCAACAGACCGCATGCAAACTACCCAGTCCAAGCATGTCATGCTCATGCACAGCCGCATCCCTTTATGCCTGTGGAGACAGCATCATCTAGTGCAAATGGAGGAGTAGAGCACGAGTACCACAGCATCGGGGGGACGGTGGGGTTGGGGGTGGCTGCTGATGCAGGTTACAGAGTGGGTGTACTCTCTCGAACACATCCAACTCCTCCACAGTACCCACCCCCTGAAAATGGAGTCAATGGAGCCATCACGCTTCCTCCAACAGACTATGGGTAACCGCAAACATGTGACACTCTTTTAACAAAACGAAATGTACGAGAACGCTGATAGTCTGCTGTAATGCGACGGTGTCCCACCTCACACGCACCATATATTATTAACATATTATACCTAGAATTTAAACTAACACTTTTAATCACAAGAGTTATGATTATTAAAACAGAAATGTTTCGTGTTTGAAAGTGTATATGTATTAAATGTAATATATTACATTTTGAGTTTGCAACTCTTGGATTTGTGTTTAAAATTATGAAAAAATAGACGTTTTGATGTGTTAAGCAGTTAGTACAGTAGAAAAGGCAATTCAATTATGTTTTAGTTAGCATAAATGATCGTCAGTGCATTTGATAGTATACTTTAACCATGTAACAGATGTACTTGAGTGGCTGAAATTAGCACTGCTAATCTCGTTAAATACGAATATAAAATAATACATTTTTATTAAACTGCCATTAACACGCTGTTATATATCTGAAAATAGGTATATGGGTAGTTAACATATCGATGTGTCCTATTGTGTGACATGTTCATCTTCAGAACACAAATTAAGATATTTTTGATTAAATCAGAAAGCTATTTGTTTTCACCATAGACAGCAGCACCTGAAATAATCCCAGATCCATAAAAATTGTAAATACATTGGTAATACAGTCCATGTCTCATCAGGGGCTCGACTTCAGTTTTGCGACACTAGGTGGAAGTTTTGGAGAGTGTCGCAAAGCAGACGCACACTTTAAGGTATTTGGTGTAATCATCCTTGTTTATCTTTGGGGGTGAAAGCGCGTACATGAACGTAATCTGCTGTGGTTTATGCCTTGGGGAAAATGCGCATATGCGTTGTGATTCTCTCTAAAATGGACTGTTTTACCAATTTACTACGTTTCGGGACCTGGGATCATTTCAGTTGTATTGCTGTCTTTGGACAGTCAGATGGCTCTCAATAATCAATATCTCAATTTTAACGCTTGATACTTCTTAACGCAAGTTCTTATTACAAAGTCAGTATTTCTGCTAATTTTAATAAACTATTTCAGGAGAACCCACCCCATGAGTAGGCGGTTCTTGGCCAATAGTAAGAAGTCTGTATCCAAAACGATGTGTATGCTGGTGACTTGACCACGTATGCCAGTCCGTAGAGGTTACTCGGAGAGGTTTCAAAAACTAGGTTTCTCAGGCTCTTTCTTTCTCTCTTATAGTATGATGGAGTACTACGCCAGTTCAGGCCCACCGCCCCCTCCAGTGGGTCCCATCATTCCATCTGCGCAGACGGCTTTTGCTTCACCTCCAGCCACTCCTTATCCTGGAGCGATCACATCAGCCTTACAGTATCCTCTTCCACCTGTGCCACCTCCTGGCCCTGTTTTAGCTTCACCTCCTGAAGGTCCACCTCCTCCTCCAGCACCTCCCGTACCTCCTCATCCTGTAGCCCTGGGAGAGGGCCGGAGACTAACCCTGCAGCCTGTCACAGACGCTCGCAGTGACCTGCTCTCAGCAATACGCATGGGTCAGTGGAGAGTGCTTGTGCACATTTTGTATACATCAGCATTAGAGTGTTGTTCCATGGTGGCATACTTCAAAGGGACCACAGTATAGTGCACTTTTGTAAAAAGTACACTTCAGCATACTTTAAAAAAGAACAGTTATTATGGAAAAACACATTTTAAAAGAATACATTCGATTCACACTTAAGCACAATGTTTTTTGACATGATGGTAGACTTATTATGTTTTGGATCAACTTAAAAATGGCATAATTACATTTTTATATGTAGTTTTAAAACTACTTACTTTGTCTTTGCTACCAAATATATTGACAAACATTTAAGGTACGCTAAAATATACTTTAATATTAATGATACTTGATATGTATTTAAATACACATATAATATGCATATATTACTGTACATGGATTATGATCTGATTTCAATTCATATTGTAATATTTACATAGCTTTTATGTAAAAGTAAGTGTGTATATTGATAGTCATATAGTTCATTCAAATAATTTGTATTGTTGTTTAGTCAAAACTGAACAGCTGTTATTTATTTTACAACTGAGGAGTGTCAATCACATTTTGTGTTATGTGTGTGTGTGTTTTTAGGTATTCAACTAAAGAAAGTACAGGAGCAACAAGAACAGCAGGCTAAACGAGAGCCTGTTGGGAACGATGTGGCTACTATACTTTCTCGACGCATTGCAGTAGAGTATAGTGACTCAGAAGACGACTCAGAACTCGATGAGAATGAATGGTCTGACTAATTATAGTCAACCACACACACACAACAGTAGATGGAGACCTGTATGAAAGTACCTTCAGATACCTACATTTAGTTGATCTTTCTCAAAGGATGTTTATGTAATATGCACCTTAGGAAACTCTTATGCACTCAAACCAGACAGAAGGAAGATATTTGAAAAGACTCAAGACTTTGTACAGAAAATTCAGAATTTAACAGTTAAAAATCTATAGAGTAAGTAATCATGTATTGTAAGAAATTAGCGCGATCTACAAAGATGTTGCTATAGTTTTGTTTATTTTGATCATTTTAATACTTTTTTGCTAATGTAATTTATTTATTGCTTTATTTTTCTATCGCCTCTTTCCTCAGCTTGTATTAAGATACTGTGTGAAAAAATCCTGTATAAATAACATTTGCTCCCTCTCCATCCAAATTCCATGGCATTTTATTGCAATTAAAGATTTTTTTTTCACAGTGATTAACACATGAACATGACAGTATTTAATACGTTTACAATGTCTTTATAAACATTACAAAAATGCAGATGAATTTATACAAAGCGAAATGTTTATTGAGTGATTACGAGTTTAAATCTCTTGGGTTAATAAATGGCTGTGACACTGTGGAAGCCTGTTTCCGTCAGTGTGAATATCTTAAGGCACTACCCCAGTGATAAGCTCTTGTACCATTATTGTGTTCAGATGTTAACATGGTACCTTTGACAGCTCTAATTGTCTGGTAAATCTCGGTTTATTCATGTGACTTGGTTGATACCTTGACTTCAAGAAGTCAAGTTCTTACAGGAATGGTTCACCCCAAAATTAAAATTGCTCCATATTTTACTCACCCAAAGCCATCCTAGGTGTATATGACTTTCTTCTTTCAGATGAACACAGTCAGAGTTTAAAAGCTGGGTAGCAGCCATTATTTTGAAGCTCTGTAAATTGGATATATCCATAAGGACATGAAACTAACATTTATGTCACATGTCCTCTGAAGCATAACAATGGGTTTTTGTAACAAAAATATTTCTACTTCTAAAATGATAACATATATAACCAGCTCATGTTATTTTCCGCAAGAACGCTGAGTTCCGGTTTCTTGGCTGACCTAGGACTGAACTTCATACGACAAGTCAGAAGTCAGCCAAGAAGCCGGAACTCAGCGCTCAATCAGTCAGTCAGTTATTTAAATTATCCTTTTAAAACTAGAAATATTTTTGTTGCAAAAAACCATCTATCTGCTTCAGAGGACATGCGATTATCACCTAAAAGTTACGTTGCAGTATTTGCGGATATATCAGACTATAAAAGACTGTTCTGAAAAAAGAAAGTCACACCTAGGATGGCTTCGGGGTGAATAAAATATGGGGTATTCTTCATTTTTGGGTGAACTATTCCATATGATATATAAGGGACTATATATGATTTTAGTTGTCTACGTGAAATGATATAGGAATTTAGGTAGAGCTTAGTATATCTTTAAATAAATATATCTTTTTTGAAGAGGCAGATTTTTTTGTTCAAGGAATCAAACATCTCTTCACAAACTAGACTGGCTCCAGTCATCTCAGTTGACTTCACTTAGTTAAGGACTAAATTTATGGTTGTTAAAATGACACAAGAAGAGGTCAGGAAATGCATTCTGTATATTGCCTATTGAAGATCTTGCTGATTTAAGACCTAAAAACGTAGCGTTGTCTGAACACAATGGTGGGGGATTACAACCTTTTAATGATTCAAACCCACTGTCGGGTGCATTGTGGGGCTCATGAATGGGACAAGTTAACAGACCACAATAGTGGCATTAGTGCTAAACTTTTTCACAATTCTAGACGTGTCACATACTTCACATATTTTTGTTGTTGTACTTCTGGGAAGATGGAAACCTTGTGACATATTTTATGTACATATTTACAAGAGACCTAAATCTCGCAAAATAGTTTTAACGTGAGTGTTTTTTTAATGTATTTTTTATACACATTGACAAAAGAAGAAAACTACTCGTTCATTAAATGTCTTATAAAATGAGAGCAGAATTAAATTATACAAACTGAAACAAGCGCCTCTAAATCTTGCTATTTAGATTGAATGATGCGGTCATCTGCAGTATAATTGATTAAAAGCTGAGCGTTATTGTGATTACATGGCAAAAAGAAAAACAGTCTGGTGAGCGGATACATTCCTTTCTTACATTGTTTTGTTTACTGTCTGCATCACACACACACACATAAACTCACACACACACAGAGCACCTGGTGATCTGTCTGTTTTTTTTCTTCCTGAGAGCATTTTCTCACACTCTGTTGTTTTCAAGTATTTGAAATAGTTTTTAGTGGAATTAAAAACCCACAGCCTCAAAAGGCCTTGCCCCTTTTTCCATATGGCTCAGAAAAGTTCCCATAGTGATCTCCCACTGGCCCTGCTTATTTGCGATAGTGGTTGAAGTGCGGCATGCTGCCATGCAAAGTTCATTAAATCACTGTTTTACTACTCAGCTTAATCCCTATACCAATACAGCAGTACAATCCCAAAAGACAAGAGAAAGACAGACAGAAGAAGAGGGCTTAAAGACTTGACAGATCAGATCTGACATTTTGTTTTCCCACCGTTGCCAGGGAGTGCAAGGAATCTTTGCTTAAGAGCACTAGCATTGCTCTTGAGGCAAAGCATGCGGGGATGCGGGACATGTCCTCCCATCCGCCCCATGAAATGCCTCCTCAGTCTAGGACAGTACTTAATTGTGGCCATCTGCCAGTGAATTCAGCAGGGCATCGGTTTTAAAGAGCGCATCCTATTGTCTTGTTCTTGTATCAAGTTTGCATTAAAGTTGAACTCGGGTGCAGGAACACTTTAGAGATAAAGCAAGTCCTATGTTTTCTGCAGTGCTGCCCCCTCCCTATCCTATCCACACACAGCGGCTCCTACTGTAAGGGACGTCTTTACCAGCAGGGAGTCAAAAAGGATCTCATGGAATGCCTGTCCTCTGTTTTGTTTAGTTGTGTTTTGTTTAGACACTGACAATGTGTAATAGCGCTTTACTGTGGGGAGTTGGGGAGGGTGGGATGTTGAGAGATGGTGTTAAGAAAAGAAAAAAAGCAGTGGTACGTGCCAAGTGCCAATTGTCTCCTCGTAATAGGCATCAAAAGACCAACTTCTGTGTGTTACCATACAGGTGAACTCACTCCTGGGAAAGTAGGATTTTTCTCAGCCTCCGCAGAGAGCCAGCGTCGCTCTTTTCTCTCCCAGCAGTAACGGGATTAGTCGTGCCATTGCTCTCCCGGCTTTCACGCCACTGTCTACTTCCCATCTTCCACTAATGTGATTATCCCAGCCCCTGTGGTCCAAGCAGAAGGAAGAGGGACTCCTCTTCAGTTGCACATTCACGGGGGCCTCACAGAGCCCCCCCCCTTCAGCAACACCACCCAAATTCTCTAGCACCTCTGTAAGAGCTGTTGGGTACAGTTCAGGTGCCATGTTAGTCACAAAAATTTGTGAAAAATAGCATTACACCACCATGCTTTGAGAATCACTGTATCTCAACCACTATTACTCATTTGGTGCGGTCCCAAGATCCATTACCAATGACCTACTACGTTATTTCACACCGTGGTAATTCATGTCAAATGAATTTTCTTTGTCATTGTGCAGAATACCTAGATAACAATTGTGGTCATAAACCTTGCAGAATATACAAATTATTTTTAAAAGTAATTGAAAATGCTGAAGACTATTTTCAGGCACTGTGTAATATCATTGCGCCTGCTGCACCAGTGGCACGGCAGCAAATTTCTTTGATTATTACGCCGGAATGAGATTATAGTTCTTAGCCATATCGGCCTAGAAAATTGCAACTTTTCATTTTCTGTCAGTCTTAGTACACTATGTTACTACTAAATAGTCAAGTTTAAAAAAAAATCTTGGTGATTTGTGAGCTAGATTCTAATGGTCTAAACAGATCCAATGATCTGTGCTAAGCTGCAGTCAGAAAATGAACCTATTTTTAAAAAGTGGCGTGTTCAGCTGTGAAACTTCTGCAATGAAGATGACTAACTAGCACATATAAGGAAAGGTGATTTGCAAATGTTAATAATGTTAATCTACTGCATCTCCAGTGACTGAGATGTCGAGAATAAATGACGACTGCTATATTCATTATTATATACAACAACTAAACAGTTCTTTTGCTTAAACAGAAACATCTTGACTTCCTCTACTCTGGAATTGAGATGTCGTCTCTCTACTGTCCTATATGAATTTAAAATGGCATAAAAATAACTTTAAAACATTTTTGGCAAATCTGAGGAAACATTGCAATTTTTTCAGAAAGAAGGGTAATAGCCATTGCATTATTGCTTGAAGGGTGATGACGTACCCAAGAAACTGGATGGTGATATGGTGGATCTCACACTTCTCCAACTTGAGGTACAGATGGTATTGCCTCAGTTTCCAAAGGACCTGCTCCACATGGTAATATGTTTCAATGTTCAAAACAGTCAGATTTTGTAGCTATTAATGTAGCTACAACAATAAAACATTCATTAGATCTACTAGATTAATAATGGGAAAGGTTAGAAACATCTTGTCACATTTGATTTAAATGACTAGAGTCACAGGTTACAGATAAATAAACAGATAGTAAGAAAAAATAACAATATTTGTAGCATAGTTCTTTCAAATGTGTTTTAGTGATAGCAGGAAGTCTATAATTTAATTTGTTGTTCTTAAAATAACCGCATCATCCTCAGCTCTTGAACTTGTCGCAGAGGCACATCTGTAAAGAGAAAGAGAAATCTCACAGAGCTGAAAGACCTAGGCCAAGGCCAACCACCTGTCCAAGCCTTCCCATACAAAGTTGGCGCTCGCTGTGACCGGACCTCCCCTAAAGCTGCCCAGTATGTCAAATTCACCTTGTCCAGTTCCGGGTGTAGATATTGTTACTGCTATAGACTTTGGGCCCAATCTAGTGGGATAGCGGTTTTCCTCTCACACCATTCACATGTTCATTGTCCTTTCACAGCAATCGAACCCTGGTATAATCCAAACTCTGTCCATCTAGACTGAACAATGGCAGGCCATTCCTGGTGTGTCAGAATGAGTCATGAAGATAATAAAACACTGCAATTCCCTCTAATTCGCACAAGACCCCTGGTCTTCCATGGACTTGTTGCCATTTGAGTGAATGGCAAGCATGGCCGCATTCTGTGCACCGAAGTAAAAAATCTGCTGGTGAAAAGAGCCATAAAGGTTGTTTTCCCCTAGCTTAACTCGCCACTCAGTGACGCACCCACTGAGAAACCTGATCAAAGTGCTCTAGTAATTGCCGATTCTATTGTACGGAACATGAAAATAGAGACACCAGCCACCATAATCCAATGCTTATCGGGAGCCAGAGCGTCTGACATCTTGTCAAATTTAAAACTGCTGCCTAATGCTAAACATAAATTCTGTAAGATTGTTATTCATGTCAACGTTAATGATGTTCGTCTTTGCCAGTCGGAGATCACTAAAAAATAATATTAAAGAGGTGTGTGCAAGTATGATGTTGGACAATGTAATATGCTCTGGTCCCCTGCCTGCTTACCGGGGTGATGAGATTCACAGCAGACTGCTGGGTCTCAATGGTTGGATGTCTATGTGGTGCCTGCAGAACAATATAGGTTTTATAGACAATTGGATGAGTTTCTGGGGCAGACATGACCTGTTGAAAAGAGATGGTCTTCATCCCTCCTGGGGTGGTGTCATTCTTCTATATAGAAATATGGCATATAGACTTAGAGCTCCAACTTGACCAACTATTGCCCAGGTCAGGAAGCAGACAGACTGGCTGAACCGACCATCTGCTAGCTGCCTCACGTCACAGGAGGCAGTTAATTCTCAACACATAAATAACCATTAAAAATTGCTAGATCTGATTATTTTTCATCTCTTTTAGAAGAAAACAAGCACAACCCCCGGTATTTATTCAATACATTGACTAAATTAATGAAATATAAGATGTCAACAGGTGCTAACATTCCCCAAGAGTATAGCAGTAATGACATGAATTTCTTTACTTCTAAGATTGATACTATCAGAAATAAAATTGTAACTATGCAGCCGTCAACTACAGTTTCACATCAGTTAGTGAGCTATAGATCCCCTGAGGAAAAATTACACTCATTCTTTATTATAGGAGAAGACTTGTACAAACTTGTTAAATCATCTAAACCAGCAAAATGTATGTTAGACCCTATTCCATCTAAACTATTAAAAGATTTGCTTGCAGAAGTCATAGATCCTATTTTGACCATTATTATTTCATCATTGTCATTAGGATATGTTCCCAAAACCTTCAAACTGTCTTTGTCTCACTCTTCTTATGTCTCTAAATGGTCGGTGTTCTCCGTGTGGTGTCGAAACCTCTGTGATAAAAAAGTGGTTGTTCATTTGCATAAATATTTTACTGCATGATTTAGCAAAGGATTTAAACTATTTGGCCAAAGAGTTTTGTACTCTTGGATGCTGCAAAGTCTATGCCAATATGGGACTATGGTTGGCGTGGAATGGGCAGAGGTACCAGTTTCCTTTCAGGTAAGCATCGAGGAGTGGATGAGATGGCACAAACTGCACAACCTGTGAAGTATCGGCCAACATCCCGTGCCATGTTGGGCCACCAGTAGCGATTTCGGAGGAGCGAGAATGTCCGGTAGCTACCTGGATGCCCGGATCCCGGAGAGGTGTATAACAGAGTCCAGAAGGTTCAAGCGCAGCGCGGATGGAACGTAAAGTTTTCTTTCTGGACCTACCAGTGGAGTAGGTTCAGTGACTGAAGCTTCCTGTATTAGGTCGTCTAGGGACCACTGTATAGGAGCTAAGAAGGCTGAAGCAGGCAAGATGGGTTTGGGTTTCAGAAGTGGGATCAGGTTGATGTAAGTGGGAGAGAGCATCAGCCTTGATGTTCTTATTGCTGGGGCTGTAAGAGATCTTGAAATCGAATCATGTGAAAAACAGACGTTTGGCTTCCTTCAGGTATTGTCAATTTTTATGATCGATTATGACTAAGAAAGGGTGTTTAGCTCCCTCCAGCCAGTGCCACTCTTCTAAGGCTAGCTTGATGGCAAGCAGTTCCCGATTTCCCACATCGTAGTTCTGCTCCGCCGGGGACTGCTTTCTTGAGACGTAGACACATGGATGGAGTACTGGAGGCATCCCCTTCCACTGGGACAGGATGGCACCGAATCCCAGGGTTGCTGCGTCCAACTCCACCACGAATGGCTGGTTAGGATCCTGATGGGATAGAACCAGGGCCGAGCAGAAGGCGGACTGAAGATGAGCGAAGGCAGCTTCGGCCTTAGGATTCCACTGGAGGGTCTTGGGATGGTGACATAGCAGAGAATTGAGTGGTGCGGCGATCTGGCTGTATTTGGCGATGAAGCAACGGTAGAAGTTTGGAGCTGGCCAGTTGCATACTGAGCTAACCTTATTGGGGTCCATGCGAACTCCGGCAGGTGTGATGATGTATCCTAGAAAATGAATTGTGGTTTTATGGAACTCACACTTCTCGGCTTTTAAGTAAAGTTGGTGATGGCGAAGGTGTTGAAGGACCTGTTTGACATGATGTCTGTGTTCTGAGAGGCTGGGTGAGTAAATCAAAATATAATCTATATATATAAGGACGAACAGGTTGAGCGTGTCACAGAAGATTTCATTCATGAAATTTTGGAATATGGAAGGTGAGTTGGAGAGCCCATACGGATTACCCGGTATTCATAGTGGCCGGCTGGTGTGATAAAGGCGGTTTTCCTTTCGTCTCCTTTCCGAATTTGAATGGGATTATAAGAGCTCCTCAGATCCAATTTATTGAAAATCTGGGCTTTGTGCAGCTCCTCTAAAGCAGCTGGCACTAGGGGCAAAGACTGTGCAAATTTAAGAGTATGTTCATTGAGTTTGCGGTAATTCGATGCATGGCCTCAGCCCTCCATCCTTCTTTGCTAAGAAGAAGAAACTGGAAGCGCGGGGATTTGGAAGGATGGATAAACTCTTGGTGAAGCCAACCTCTCACATGAACTGCCAAAATTCAGACAGCACGTTACCTGTCCAACCAGAGACAGTAACATACTGGATCACTGCTACACCGTGATAAAGGATGCGTATCACTCTGTCCAACGAGCTGCCCTGGGACTTTCTGATCACTGTTTGGTCCATCTCATACCGATTTACAGGCAAAAGCTGAAATCAGCTAAACCTGTACTTAGGACTGTAAAAAGATGGAATCCAGATTAAACAAAAGGGTTAAGAAAATCACTCTGGACCCCTCACATCCAGCACACTCCATCTTTGATCTGTTGCCGTCTGGTCGACGCTACAGAGCACTGAGTACCAGGACAGCCAGACACAGGAACAGTTTCTTCCTCCAGGCAGTCCATGTCATGAACACTTGAGGACACTTATTTATTTAACATACAGATTTGCACATAACACTGCATAAACATAATTCCTGTTTACACTTGAATGTTTATAGTATATATTTTTTATTTTTGCTGTTTTGCACATTTTATGTTTTGTATATTGTATATAATTCTCTTTATTATCTGTCTTGTCTTGTTATCGTGTTGCACTGTAGAGTTTCTGTCACTAAAACAAATTCCTCGTATGTGTAAACATACCTGGCAATAAAGTGATTCTGATTCTGATTCCTTAATGTACTCCTCCATGGCCTCTCTCTCCGGAATATACTCCGGATATACTCTACCATTGGGCAGTTTGGTTCCAGGTAGCAGGTCAATGGTGCAATCCCAGGGACGGTGAGGAAGAAGATGAGTGGCGGCTGTCTTGCTGAACACATCGGTGTAAGAGTGATATTCGTCAGGAATGGGAGTGACGGGGTGATTGTCAGGGCTTTCGACGGTAGTGGATTGGCAAGGCCGATGTTGGGATGGAACGTTGACAACAGAAGATAAACATTTCCAGTTACATAATTTGCTCCACTGCAGTATCTCACCAGTTCTCCAGCGGATAATGGGATGATGCACTTCGAGCCAGGGTCGACCCAGTACCACATCTATGGTTGCCTCTTCCAAGACCAGGAAAGTGATGGTTTCTGTGTGGAGACTACCGATCTGGAGGGATAGTGGCGGCGTCCTGTGGCACACCATTCCATTATCTAGTTGCTTACCCTGTATGGTAGTGATTTTATAAACTGTGTGGTTCTGATGACGAGGGATGCGGAGGCTGGCCAGACTGCGGGAGGAGATTAAATTTCCTGCAGCTCCAGAATCCACCAGGACCTTTACTGGGAAGAGTTGGTTCTCGTATTGTAGGTTAGCATGAATGTGGGGTATTTGAATCAGAATCAGAATCAGAATCACTTTATTGCCAGGTATGTTTGCACATACGAGGAATTTGTTTTAGTGAAAAAAAATCTACAGTGCAACACGATAACAAGACAGACAGATATAAAGAGAAATATGTACAATATACAAAATATAAAATGTGCAACACAGCAAAAATAAAAATAGAAAAAAAAAAAAAAAAAAAAAAAAAAATATATATATATATATATATATATATATATATATATATATATATATATATATATATATATATATATATATATATATATACTATAAACATTCAAGTGTAACAGGAATTATATTGTGCAGTGTTATGTGCAAATCTGTATGTAAAATAAATAAGTGTCCTCAAGTGTTCATGACATGGACTGCCTGGGGGAAGAAACTGTTCCTGTGTCTGGCTGTCCTGGTACTCAGTGCTCTGTAGCGGCGACCAGACGGCAACAGTTTGAAGATGGAGTGTGCGGGATGTGAGGGGTCCAGAGTGATTTTCTTAACCCTTTTGTTTAATGTGGATAGGTACAGTTCTTGGAGAGTGGGGAGGGTTGTACCAATGATTCTCTCAGAAGTCCTGACTACCCTCTGTAGACTTCTGAGGTCATAGTTGGTAGCTGAGGCGTCTTTAGAGGTGCAGTCATTCGTGTAGAGGGAGAAGAGCAGCGGGGAGAGGACACAACCCTGAGGGGCTCCAGTGCTGGTTGTGCGGGTGCTGGATGAGAATTTTCCCAGCCTCACTACCTGCTGTCTGTCTGTCAGGAAGCTGCTGATCCACTGACAGACGGAGGTGGGCACCGAGAGCTGGGTTAGTTTGGGGTGGAGGAGCTTTGGTATGATGGTGTTGAAGGCCGAACTGAAGTCCACAAACAGGATCCTCACATAAGTCCCTGGTCTGTCTAGGTGTTGCAGAACATAATGCTGTCCCATATTGACTGCATTGTCCACTGACCTGTGTGCTTTGTACGCAAACTGCAGGGGGTCCAGTAGGGGTCCTGTAAAGTCCTTCAGATAACCCAGAACCAGTTTTACAAATGATTTCATGACCACAGACGTTAGAGCCACGGGTCTGAAATCATTAAGTCCATTAATTTTGGGTTTCTTTGGGATGGGGATGATGGTGGAGCGTTTGAAGCATGAAGGTACTTCACACAGCTCCAATGATCTGTTGAAGATCTGAGTGAAGATGGGGGCCAGTTGGTCAGCACAGGTTTTCAGACAGGCTGGAGTAACACCGTCTGGGCCTGGTGCCTTTCTTCTTTTGTTCTTCCTGAAGACCTGGCACACGTCATCTTCTCTGAGTTGAAGGGCAGGTGTGGGGGAGAGGGGGATTACAGGAGGTGTGAATGGTTGCTTTTCAAACCTGCAGTAGAACTCGTTCAGGTCGTCTACCAGTTGTTGATTTGCCACAGTGCTGGGGGATGGTGTCTTGTAATTGGTGATGTCTTTCAGACCTTTCCAAACAGAAGCTGTGTCACTAGAGGAGAACTGGGTGCGAAGCTTTTCAGAATAATTCCTCTTCGCCACTCTGATCTCCTTTTCTAGTGTGTACTTGGCCTGCTTATACAAGGCTCTGCCAAGTTCGTCCATTTTGTTGGGTAGAGAGCGGAGGTTTGCCAGGTGAATGCTGGGCAACGGCATTCGGAGTCCGCGTTGTCTGAGTTTCACAAGCGCGCCGGCCCGTTTCCCCCGTCTGCGCGGCCTTAGGCTTTTGACCAGCACCGCTGCCCCGCTAACTACGATGTTCAACAAGAAGTCAGAATAATCAAAGACCGGTGAAATATTTTGCGGAGTGGTCTGCCGAATGTTCAGCAGTTCATCCCTGGTAAAAACGATGGTGTTTGATAAACAAAAAACAGGGAAAAACTAACAAAAACAATACGAGCACTTGAGAGCGAAGCACCGAGGCTGCCATTCGCGGCGCCATCTTGAAGATAATCATCTTCAGCGCCATCTTTGAGATACAGAAGGTAGAAGAGAGGTATCACTCACCACTGGTAATGGTGAAAGAATGGGACAGGCACGGAGGGAATGAGTCGCAGCGCTGAGGTATAGACACAGCATCTCCCTAATTCAGGCGGGATTGTTCCAGACTGGTAAGGTGATAGGTGTCCGTGATCATAGGTTCCAGTGCGGGCAGTGAGGTAGAGGTGGTAGGTGATTCTGGAGTGGTGGAGACATGCAGAGAGATGTTGAGCCACGCTGGTCGCTTTGCGGACATTCCATGCTCCGCGTCTCCAGCTTTTGAGGCAGCAACCGATACATTTCTGTTTAACAGATATGTTTTAAAGCGATATTCTACATTCCAAGTCTTAGTCCAGCAAGACAACAACAGATGCAGCACATCCTGAGTCTCCTCATCTCCTAGAGCAGGGGCCGCATGTGGCTCTTCAGCCTCCTTGTAGTGGCTCCCGATGGCTGTGACAAAAAAACATGGAATGTTTTTTTTTTTCTTTTTTTCTTTTATTATCGTCATTATGTGTTCATTTTGTTGCACAATTCCTCTGGGGTTTTAGTTGATACCATCTAAATAAAGTTTTTTTTTATAATTTGTCACTTAAAATGTATGTCACATCAACGTCAGCAGCCGTCACCTTTACTTGCTGGCGGGACCACGGCGGGAACCCCTACCACTGTAAGCATGAAAAGAGCCCAAAAAAGAAAAGTGTCGGAAGAAAATAAAGAGTTTAATGCAGCGTGGACATCTGCTTTTGCATTCACTGCCAATGAGGCTGACTTACCTGTGTGCTTGATATGTAGCGAGAAACTATCAAACAACAAAAAAAGTAACGTTGAAAGACATTTTCAAAGCAAGCATTTAGCATTTGCTGAAAAATACCCAACCGAAGATGAGCGCCAGAGAGCAATTTCGGAATTGCAATGACAAGCTAAAGAGAGAAAACTATCTTTCAAAAAATGGATCAGCTCTCCACAGTCAACTACAGCTGCTAGTTTTTTGGCAGCTCAGGAGATCGTAAAGAGGGGTAAGCCATTCCCAGACAGAGAATACATAAAAGAAACGTTTATTCAAATATCAGAGCATCTATTCTCCGATTTTAAAAATAAAAAGGAAATTGTTCAGAAAATTAAAGACATGCCTCTCTCTGCAAAGACCGTTAAGGACAGGGCCATTAAAATGGCAGCAAATATCAGTAGTAAGCAGAAGGGCTTTGTGAATTTACTTCAAAAGTCACTGGGCCGAGATCTGATGACGTTTCACTGCATTATCCACCAAGAAGCACTTTGCACACAATCATTTTCCCCTGAATGTGTGGAAGTAATGAACCTTGTTATATAGTGAACAAAATAATTGCGAATGGGTTAAGCCACCGACAGTTTTGTTCGTTGTTAGAAGAAGTCGAAAACACGTATTCAGATCTCCTGCTGCACAACAGAGTACGTTGGCTGTCCAGGGGGGAGGTGCTGAAACGCTCCGCTGCCTGTCTGGAGCACGTAAAAACCTTCTTGGGAAGTAAAGGCTTCGGCTATCCTGAACTGGAAGACCCATCTTGGCTGGAAAAGTTTTACTTCATGGTGGACATGACAAGTTACCTGAACATGCTGAATAAAAGGAAGCACGGCACTGCACATGCTGGAGGAGATTTTGGCATTTGAGCGCAAGATGACAGTGTTCGCCAGAGATGTACAAAAAATTGGGACACAAAGTGGCTCTTTTGATAAAAAAGGTTGCCGACCCCTGTCCTAGAGAGACAAAGTGGAAGGGCCATGTTCTGAGTCTTTAGCCCAGAGACGCAGAGAACACACAGACACTGGCAACAATGTTAAGCTCAGGTGACCAAATCTTCATATCAAGATACTTTTGCTTGCATGTTCCAATTCTAGAGCCACATCTACATTTTCCAAATTTTAGAACCCTTTGGTGCTACAGCAAATTAGTATCCTACAGCATTTTGTGTTCAAGGCTGTTGAAAAGGATTCTCCTTTCTCAAGTCAAGTCACATTCATTGATATAGAGTTTTTAACAATACAGATTGTGTCAAGGCACTTAACAGTATCAAAGAGGAAAATAGAGTTGTAGTTCTGTCAGTATCCACTATAGTCAAAATGATAGATGCTAGCATAATGTTTGGTAGGGTGGAATAGTTCTGTTCTGTGCAAAAACTCCCTGCCCATCCATGCAGCATGTTGTGAATAAGCAGGAAGAGCAGCATTAATAACCCCCCTAGCGTTAACCGAACAGAACAAGAAGATATCATTAATGTACTTAATTATATTTAAGTGTAACACATAGAGATATAGAAGTCTATATCAGAAAGACCTGACTCTGCAAAAGGAGGAGTTGGGGATGGAGGAGGGTAATTTGCTCCTGAACTAATAAAAAAGGCAGTTGATTAATACTGGAAAGAGCTAATATAGGAATGCCGTGATAGGTGTTGTGTTCCTATAGGTAGCTGTGATCAGCTGAGAATCGCCTGATGCGAGCTTGATTCATGTAATATGCCAGAACTAATGAGTAACACTTGATTAATGTATAATAACAAGATTAATCACTGATTAATCACTTAATCAAGATTAAGTGTCACCTACTAAGCAAGCCAGATGCAACAGTGGCAAGGAACCTTAACTTGACAGAATGGAGATGGAGAAATCAGGCTCCACTGCACTGCTACCAACACAGCCAGTGGAAGAAGTCACCACCACCGGCTATCATTATCACTTATCCAAAGCTCTTCCAGACATCTTGGTATTGTTATATATTATTATTGTCTCTGTGGGTTTTCAGAGTAAGCACTTACTCTGTCTGTTAAGCACTTACTCTGTCTGTTTGTCTCTCTAAAAAAATGAATCGCTGTTGTACTCTCAATTGTAAGTCGCTTTGGATAAAAGCGTCTGCAAAATGACTAAATGTAAATGTAAATGTAAATGTTTTCTGGTCTTGTTAGTTTGTAAATGACTATATGACCTTAAGAACAGACACAGTCTCTATAGTGTGATATCTACGTGAAAGAACTTGGGATTAAAAGTAAAAATCTGAAATATTATAACATCTTTTAACATCCTATTCATAGAAAATCAGAAAATCATTTACTGTATGTGCTGAAAATTTACTTTTAATTAGCCAGTCTGTTTGCTTTCTGACCTGGGCCCTAGTTAGTTAAGTATGAGCTCTAAGAGTATGTGACAAATTTCTAGAGAGAAGAGCAGCACCAGTCCAGGAGGGATGAAGACCATCGCTTTTCAACAGGTCAGGTCTTCCAATTGTTTATGAAACCTATGTTATTCTGTGGACATCACTTAGACCACCATCTACTGAGACCCAGCAGTCTGCTGTGAATCTCATCACCCCGGTTAGCAGGTAAACATTGGACTGGTGTCTCTGCAAATAGTCCTGCATCCTTTTCCTGTTTAGCACCTAAATTCTGGAACAATCTCCCCAACACTGTTCGGGAGAACAGATCTCTTTAACCTAGCTTACCCAGCAAATTCAGTTACAGTGTTTTGCAACCATAGGACAGGAAGAGTTAAATAAACTAATCGCTAAGTCTAAATCTGCCACATGTGTATTAGATCCTATTCCAACTAAATTTCTGAAAGATATATTACCAGCAGCTGGTGAACCTCTTCTAAATATTATTAACTCCTCCCTATCATTAGGTCACGTACCCAACCCATTCAAATGAGCAATTATTAAGCCTATGATCAAAAAACCACAACTTGATCCTAATGAACTATCTAACTACAGACCGATATCAAATCTCCCATTTATATCAAAAATATTAGAAAAAGTTGTGTCTGCGCAGTTATGCTCCTTCTTAAAGATGAATGATGTCTATGAGGAGTTTCAGTCAGGTTTTAGACCGCACCATAGCACAGAAACTGCATTAGTTAAAATCACTAATGACCTGCTCTTATCCTCCGACCGAGGCTGCGTCTCGCTACTAGTTTTATTGGATCTCACTGCTGCATTTGACACCATAGATCATAATATTCTCCTGGAGCGTTTAAACACCGCTGGTGTACAGGGACAGGCGTTAAATTGGTTTAAATCATACCTATCAGACCGTTATCAATTTGTAGATATAAACGGAGACCGCTCTACTACAATGCCTGTAAAGTGTGGTGTGCCTCAAGGATCAGTTTTAGGCCCCTTACTGTTCTCTATATACATGCTGCCCTGGGGAACATTATTAGAAAGCACAGGGTTAATTTCACGGTTATGCAGATGACACACAGCTATACATTTCATCTAAGCCTGATAAGTTATCAGAAATGTCTAAATTAACAGAGTGTGTTAAAGACATAAAAGACTGGATGACTAGAAATTTTCTTCTATTAAACTCTAATAAAACAGAGGTGCTTCTTATCGGACCAAATTCATGTTTACAGCAAATTTCTGAGCTCAAACTACAATTAGATGGATGTGATATAAACGTTACTCCGACAGTTAAAGACTTGGGTGTGATATTGGACAGCAACCTGTCCTTCGAACACCATATCACTCATGTTACAAAATCTGCCTACTTTCATCTTAGAAATATTGCTAAACTCAGACACATGCTCTCTCTCTCAGATGCAGAAAAGCTAGTTCATGCATTCATGACATCTAGACTGGATTACTGTAATGCGCTGCTCGCTGGTTGTCCAGCATCTTCAATAAACAAGCTTCAGTTAGTGCAGAACGCAGCCGCTCGAGTTCTTACCAGGACAAGGAAATACGATCATATAACCCCAGTTTTATCCTCCCTGCACTGGCTGCCTGTTCATTTCCGAATTGATTATAAAGTACTGTTACTGACCTACAAGGCTCTAAATGGTTTAGCCCCCATTTATCTGACCAGCCTTCTGTCAAGCTACAACCCGTCACGCTCTTTAAGATCTCAAAACTCAGGGCTCCTGGTAGTTCCTCGTATAGCAAAGTCTACTAAAGGTGGTCGAGCGTTTTCACATTTGGCACCCAAACTCTGGAATAACCTTCCTGCAAATGTTCGGGATCAGACACACTCTCTCAGTTTAAGTCTAGGCTAAAGACATATCTTTTTAGCAAAGCATACTCGTAAAGATTAACATAAACCTATGCTACAGTACATCGTGATTCCCAATAGTATGAATGGCCGCTACTCTAATTATCCTTTTGTCTCCACCTCGGGATGTACATCCCGAGGCATCTAGTTACCGAGCCTCTCCAGTGGACCCAGTGAGGAGATGACCTTCCTGCGATGACGTCGAGGAAAACTCAACCTTCTGTCTGGACTAATTCTATCTTGAACTTTCTGCATTGTAATTCATCCTGCTGTTTTGTAACGCATCCTGCTGTGTAGTGACTTGCTTTTGTCTGTGGAATGATTTGCTTTTGTTATGTAATAATTTGCTTTTGTGAAGCTGCTTTGGAACAATAGCCATTGTAAAAAGCGCTATACAAATAAACTTGAATTGAATTGAATTGAATAATACACTAATATTCTTCACATTCAGATTCACAAAGAGTGGTCTAAAGCTGGAGTCAGCGCTTCAAGAACCACTACACACAGACATATGCAAGACATGGGATTCAGCTGCAGCATTTCTTGTGTCAAGCCACTTTTGAACAACAGACAGCGTCAGAAGCGTCTTGCCTGACCTAAAGACAAAAAGGACTGGACTGCTGCTGACTGGTTCAAAGTTATGTTCTCTGATGAAAGTAAATTTTGCATTTACTTTTGAAATCAGGGTCCTAGAGTCTGGAGGAAGAGAGAAGAGTCGGCTGCCCCTCCCCTTGATTGGCGTGGTATTGGACAGTGAAGCCGCCAGAGAAACGCGTTGTCGGACTCCGTAGTCCAGGCGAAGACTGCACATGTGTATCGCTGACGGGCCAGGATGCCGGGCTGTTTACTTGGACCCTTCCCCCTGGAGCACTACCCAACCTGCACTCCCCCTGCAGCACAACGAGGACAGCAGTTCCCCTGTTTATTTTGGACACATTTCCCCCTGGACACTTTATTTTGTTAATAAAAAAGCCTCTCCGAGGCCTGACGCCACACTCACTGTGTCTGTCGTTGGCTCCTCCTGCCACAGGTGTTATGAAGAGGAAGATGTAATATGCCAGACCCAACAATGCAGAAAAGCTGAAGGTCACTATCAGAGGAACCTGGGCTCTCATAACACCTGAGCAGGGCCACAGTGTGTAATGAATATAATATGCAAGTTTCACTTTTTGAATGGAATTAGTAAAATAAATACATTTTTTGATAATATTATAATTATATGACCAGCACCTGTATGTTGGCATTAGTTGAAGCGCATTAATAAGGTTCAAATCATATTTATTTGGCATCTATCAGTTTGTAGTAGTAAATGAGGAGGTATCATTCGTTCACAAGTGAAATATAGAGTACCTTAAGGCTCAGTACTAGGGCCATTACTTTTCGTACTTTACATGTTACCTTTGGGAGATATTATCAGGAGATATGGTGTTAGCTTTCACACTTGATGGCTGCTCTGTTCATTTCTCTTCATCAGTTAGGAACCTAGGTGTGCTGTTTAATACCAATCTTTCCTTTGAAAACCATGTTTCTAGGATCTGTAAAATTGTGTTTTTCCATCTCAGAAATATATAAAAATTACAACTTATGCTCTCAACGTCAAATGCAGAAATGTTAATTCATGTGTTTATGACCTCAAGGTTAGATTATTTTAATGCTTTATTGGGTGATTGTTCCGCATGCTTGATAAACCATCTTCAGCTAGTCCAAAACGCAGCAGCTAGAGTCATTACTAGAACTTGGAAGTATGATCATATTAGCCCAGTTTTGTCAACACTGCTTTGGATAGATAGTTATAAAACATTGGATAGATTTTAAAATCTTGTTAATTACTTATAAAATGGTTTTAAATGGTTTAGCTCCTCAATACTTGAGCGAGCTCTTATCACATTATAGTCCTGCCCATCCGCTGCGTTCTCAGAACTCTGGTCATTTGATAATCACACAATATCAAAATTGACCATAGGCAGCAGTTCCTTTTCCTATTTAGCACCCAAACTCTGGAACAATCTCCCTAACAGTGTTCGGGAAGCAGACACACTCTGTCAGTTTAAATCTAGATTAAAGACATAACTTTTTATCTAGTCTACACATAACTCACTATGATCTCACATAGCATACTATGATCACACAATCTGACATAGCTGTGATAAAATTTGATACAATCTGTATGGTTAAAAGTACTATGTAAATAAAAATGATTGATTGATTGATGTATGTCAATCTAATGCCAATTACCTATATAATACATCTTGTGTAATTTTATTGCATGACCGTTGCTGCAATAATGATGACCCATTTCAAATGTTTATGTGCTTTTCATATATGTCTTCTTTTTGTTCTTTACAGCTCCCACTTGCTATGATGTAATATTGTTCTTGTAAATACGACATGGGATTTTTATGCAGGTGGAAGGCAAGCAAACTTCAAAAAGGGGAATCATATGTTTGCTGCATCTCAATGTGCATACTATCCACCCTAAAATAACATTAGTAATTTTTAATACTTATCATGCTAGATAGGGTGGATAGTATGCACACTGGGACGAAGGGCCTCTCTTTGAAGTCAGTTGGTCAAGTTGATAGGGTAATTATAAAACAAACCTAGCTGGATGGTGATGTCATGCTTTAGAGTTGGTGCGGCAGGGAATACAAAAAGCTCAGTCTTGGCCAGGTTGAGCTGCAGATGATGATCTTTCATCCATGTTGAGAATTCTCCTAGTCAGCCTGAAATCCATGCAGCTACCATTGGAACGTTGGCCCACTCCTCTTCAATGGCTGTGCAGAGTTGCGGGATATTGGCAGGAACTGTCTAAAATGTCTAATTAGCATCTTGATATGCCACACATGTAAGGTGGAACACAGATTTAGACAGACACAGATTTGTAAACAATATTTGAGAGAAATAGGTCTTTTGTGTACATAGAAAAATAATTTTCTTCAGCTGATGAAAAGTGTTGTGTTCACATTTTTGTTCAGTGTTTTTAAATATGACAGGCTAACATCTTGTAAGCCATGGGAAATACATGTGCAAATATACAGCTTTTTCATTTGAAATTCAATGTATATTTATGAAAATGGAAATGCAAACTCTAATGCAAGATTTACAATTGCATTTGGATTATGGCACAATTTATGCAAAATACATAATTTCTATTTGAATAGTCTGGAAAATCTTTCCATAGTTAATAACAACAAATGTAATATATTTTCATTTTATAATTGTATTTTTTCATTAATACAGTGCAAGATTATCCTAGTTAAATCTATGTGGTAAACAAACTACCTAAACAATTATATAATAGTCACATTATATTACCTACCTACCTGCCTACCTAATGTGTAACTAAAATATCATCTTCAGTGAAAATATTACACTCTCCTTTCTTATGTATGCACTTATTTCTCCTGCATTTAGTCCATTAAACTCCATCTGGGTGATCACACATGCATGTGCTATTTTTTGTGTGCAACACCTAAATCTAAAAATCATAAGAACACCAAATGCACACCCAGCATCCTTTTTATGTATGTATAAATGTATGCATTTATGTATGTATGTATTTATTATTATTTTTTTACTTGCAACAATTTATGTACTTGATCTACCGCTGGAAAAGAAAGCCAATATGAAAGTTTGGGCATTGGATTGCATTATGGACAAAGTAGCCTATTATGATCAGCTGGGTTATGCTTTATTAAAAATAAAACAATGACATTTACATACTGTATTTTAATATTACGTATTTAATATTAATACTACGAGTGGTTTTCATGTTCATGTTGATGTTTTTTTTTGACCTCACCGGCTTTCCATAGAGGGTGTGTCAACGTAGTGTTGACGTACGTCGTGACGTCAGACGTTCCGTACGCTATCAAAATGACGGCGCACGTGCGGTAACTCCATGCCTTGCAGCCGAACGCATGACAATGCGTGAAACCAAAGTTAAACAAAGCGCGACATTTATCTGTTCGTTTCCCGACTGTAAGGCGTCGTACAACAAAACATGGAAGCTAGAAGCGCATCTCTGCAAACATACAGGGGAGGTAAGTTAAGCGCTCGTGAGCTTCGGTTATATTTCCGCATGTATGACACATTCCGAAAGCCGTTTAAACGAGAGGTAGACTGAACTGTTGATTTATTGAATTGTTGGTTTCAGAGGCCGTTTAAGTGCGAGTATAACGGGTGTAGCAAATCGTTCTGCACGAAATACCATCTTGCTCGTCACGCGCTGACACATACCGGCGATAGACCTTACAGGTAAGTGAGCTTCTCTCTCTCTCTCTCTCTCTCTCTCTCTCTCTCTCTCTCTCTCTCTCTCTCTCTCTCTCTCTCTCTCTTTTAAGTTTAATACCATAGTAAAGCGTCATTTACTCCCGCTGTGTTAACAGATGCACGGAGGACGGGTGCGACGAAGGATTTACCACCAACTCCAACTTGAAGAAACACGTTTCGCGGATCCACAGACAAGAGACTAAACAGTACATTGTAAGTAAATATAAAAGCGTTAAAAAAAGTAATATGGTATTTTTGTGGACTGAATTAAATATCTACACGAAAGAAAATATAGAAATTTAAGTAACGGTTATAATTTATAATTAAAAATACAATCTAACTGAAACGAGCAAGGAACTGTTTCTTATTGATGCCTGGCGTGTAAATATCATTTAGTACCGTGGTGTAATGTAACATTAATGGCCGTATATGCTTGTTTCTAATGTTTTTGTCTAGTGCGCGTTTGAAGGATGTGGCAAAGCGTTCAAGAAAAATAACCAGCTGAAAAGCCACGAGTGTACACACACCCAGCTGCTACCGTTCCTGTAAGACTTCTTACACCCTTTCGTCCTGTGTCTCTTTGTTTTATCATTAATGAACTAGCAAGATATGTCACTTTGAGCTGTGGGTCACTTCACGTTCCTCACAATGGCTGTGATCATCAGGTGTTTACATGAAGGCTGTGGGAGACGGTTTTCACAACTCGGTAAACTGAAGCGTCATGAGAAGGTGCACAAAGGTACATCCTCCGCTTTTTGTTGTTCGTAAAGGAATGGCTTAATTGTTCGTTTCAAATCTGTCTTTTCTGTAAAATTCAAAATAATTTTTTAAAAGAAAACTCTGGCTTTTCTATATAACGATTTGCTTTTAAAATCCTCTGCTTGTGTGCTGGGTTGTGGAACAAATACCATTTACAGCACAATTTTTTGTCTAAAGTCATTTACCTATAGCAGCTAATAAATGTAAAGTCCTGCACAGTTTTGTAAAATAGTCTCAAACATTAGCTTTGTAAGAATGATGCTGAATTTTTTTTTCCTGGCTTGTTAATTCATTAAATGCGTATCACACTCATTTTCATGCAACGTTCTGTCATAATGTTGCAGGCTATTCTTGCGCTGAGGAGGGCTGTTCATTTGTGGCAAAGAACTGGACGGAGATGACGAACCACAAAAAAGTTCATATTGGTAATCCCGCGATTTTTGTTCTGGATGTAAATGGCCTGACTTTAGCGCGAACGTTACTGAATGTTCTTTTGGTAATTGTTCTGTGTGTGTCCAGTCAGGGTACAGTGTGATCAGTGTCAGAAAACGTTCAGGGACAGCTGGTTCCTTAAGCAACATCAGCGTGTTCACTCTGAAAAGCGCGTCGTGTTCCACTGCCCCAGAGATGGATGTAGCCGCTCATACACCACTGCCTTCAACCTGCAGAGCCACATCCTGTCTTTTCACGAAGAGCAGCGCTCCTTCATCTGCACTCACCCTGGCTGTGGGAAGTCTTTTTCCATGAAGGTAACAGTGCATTCCCATCATCTGAGTTCTGCCTCACTTGGGGATAAGCTAATAGAAAATATATTTTTTAAATTCCGATAAAACATTCAAATTACGAAAGGCATTCTTTTGTTGTTTTGATTTTGGTGCATAAATTCTAGAATTCAGATGTTGCAGGAAAAAACTCGTTTTATTGAAGGGGGAAAAAAAAAGGCTTTCACTCAAAAGCATGTGGTGTCAGAACAGAATTACAGTCTCTAGCAGGCTTCCTCAAGCCTGGTCCTCGAGGGCCACTGTCCTGCAAATTTTAGCTCCAACCCTAATCAAACACGCTTGAACCAGCTAATTAAGATGTTCAGAATTACTAGTACGCTAGATGGGTTTGATCAAGGTTGGAGGAAAACTTTGACCCTCCTGGACCAGGTTTTTTTGTTGATCTTCAAGGGAGCATTTTTTTCCCCCAAACTTAATGGAATGGCTTGATGAAAACTACATTCTAAACATTTTTTTTTTCACTGTCAGTAATTGTGATAAGTAATTTCAGGGCAGCCTTTCTCAGCCATGTTAAAATGTGACTGGCTTGACTGCATGTTTTTTTTTTTAGTGTACCAATCAAAAACCTGCTCCAGTTGCGCATCGCTTTCTGATTTCTTAAAACGATTTGGGGACATCTGGGATTCAAAATTTTTTATTTTTTTTGCTACAGCAAAGTTTACTGCGCCATGGTGTCGTTCATGATCCTGAAAAGAAACAGGTAACCACTTGATCAGATGAATACATATTGATCAGATGAATCTTGAGGTCGACAAAATATTAAACGGCTGTTTGTTTTCAATCTACTTCTTTTTCAGATGAAAGCCCGCCCAAAACGCTCCCTGGCATCCCGTCTGAGTGGCCACAAACCAAAAAACAAACGTCAATCAAAGGCGCATTCAGGTGTATCTTCAGTGCCACATGGTAGCCAATCAGAAACTACGACAAATCCTCAATTAATGAATCCGCTGAATTCTTTCAGCTCTGAAAGTTGTAAAAGTACAAAATCAGACCTCCCAGAAAACTCCCATAGTTATGAGCCCCTTAAACCAGAAGGCATTGTCAGCCAAACAAAATCCAGTTATTCTAAAGCCAGTGACCCTGCTCATCCAGTGGTTCACCTTTTAGAACCGCTGTTAGTGTAGAGTCCAGTGGCCATGGGTAACTTTCTAAAGCAGTTATGTGCCAAAAAAAATACACTTTTGAATTGAAATTTGCATAGAATTTTATTGTTGCTTCAAGTCTTTTGTTTCCTCTGTAGGAGAGTTACAAAGAGATGCTGCCGTTTCCGAGTCAGGTTTTAAATTCTTGCTCGAAGTCTCTCCTTTTTTCTGCAGTTCTTTGACCGAAGCCAGCTGAAGGACACACATAGCAGCACGACCTCCACGAACCACGGAAGGTTTTGAAATAAAGCCAACAGGCACCGATATCCTCTCCACCATTTGTGTCAAGACTTTGTCCTGTTTAGAAGAAAATATGAAACTTCTGAAATCTGTTTGGTAGCAGTGGATTTGTACCTGTGCCCATTTTCAAAGCGGCACTGCTCTCACTGCTTTCTCTAATTAATAATAAATGTTATTGTGTTGGTTGTACATTTTTAAACATGCAATGAATGTGTAAAAATGAACTGTAAACTTTGTAATCACTCTTAATATTTCCAGTGTATAAGGATCAGTGGCACCCAACTTTAAGCAATGTTTCAGGGACAACATAGATTAAAAAAAACTGCAATTACAATGTAATTTTTTTGGCATAAGTTATTAAAGTGGAACAAACATAAATGCACAAAATGATTCTAATATTGTTAATAAATGGCTTCCATCAGTTCATAATCTAGAATGGTCATTTCTTTGGTAAAAGGATAACTTGAACTCAAATAGCTCACATTTTTGTATGGAATATATATATAACACTTTGAAATTAAGAGCTGCATGTACTGGCTGGTAATACACAGTATAGCAGGTAGAAGTTCTGCAGTGGAACAAACTTCCAAAACTAACCATTGCTCTGGCTTCTAATACATTGCTCACATAGTTCACCATTCACAGTCTCAGAGGTTCTGGGACATTGCTTCAAACTGAAGCTTTTTAAACAACAAAAACATAGCTGATGTGCAACTGAAAAATGCATTCTACTAAAAACATGCAAATGAAATTCATACTCCGTTTTCATACCAGTGGTGTGCCACCGTCAGTTCTTGCTTTGATAGTGAGTCTGACGTGGTTGTTTTTTTCCAGCCAGTTGACAACCTGCCGCAATTTAGTGTCCAAGTCATGAAGGGTGATGCTGGAAGAAAAGGTCAGCTCCTTTGATTGGACAGGCCCTACAGATACACCAAAAAGGTCACAGTGGCATAAAGTAACGGCAGGTTTAATAAGACATTTCTATTTCTTTAACAAACGTTATGCACGTTTGCAATCATTTCATGGAACAGAAATGAGTTTTAAGGAGCTAGAGAAACTAATCATACACTTGCTACTTTCGAGGCTAAATAGCTAACCCAAAAATTGACTACTTTTCTGTTAGTGAATGTCAGAATGTACATTTTTGGGTCAGCGATCACTTCAAGAAGTACGTTTTTCGAAATATTTAAGTCTGATTCTGACCGCACTGTTACAGCTTTGATCATATTCAGATTTTTTTTCTCTTGTGACTGGAACGCACCTTTCTTGGCTTTCTCCGTGTTTCTAAGTTTCATCTGCTCTTCGTGGATCTGTTTCCCTTTCATCAGTCTGTACAACGGAGGATCACAGCGGTCATTTATGGCAACAAGCCTCAGTCCTTTTTCGTCCATCAGTCGTATGACATCAGCACGGTGCATTGTACCCAATTCCTCTCCATCCTCACCCAATAACTTTATATGGCGCTGACCGATCTTCCTACCCACGCTGCCAAAGGTGACTGGTGCTCTCGGATCCAGCTTTTTAGTTCCCTTTTGGACGTTATCTGTCACGCTGGTGTTCCCGCTCTTAGTGTCTGTGGAGAAGGACACGCTTATCCAGGGCGAGACGATGTGGCAAGAATATGCAGGCCTCGGGGTCGGTGGACTCTTTGGCAGGCGTGAAGTGACCAGGCTGATGGGTCGCAGAGGAGCGCGGCATAGTGCCTGTCTCAAAATAAACCTCAGAAAACCCAGAGGCATCCTAGAAGAGAGTGTCAAGAGCATTGAAGTGTCTTTTCATTTTTCAGTCCACCCCAGATTTTAAAGTTTATTTAATTTAAAGAAATCTTTTATAGTCCTCGAGGTTACATTTATTTTGAGGAAATATTTAGTAAAAAAAAGTAATTGTGACAGTTTAAAAGAAATGTCTATTTAAATATATTTAAGAGTAATTTTATTAATTATAATGCAAACCTGAATTTACTCCAGTCTTCAGAAATCGCATGACGCTATACATTACAGGAATAAATTGCATGTATTAAAAATATATATTAAAGCTGCAAATGCAGACTTTATGAACCCATGAGGCTCGTTTCAAAAACAATTTAACGATCTTCATCATTTCGAGGTCAAACGAAATGTGCAAAAACAATGGTGGAACGAAACCATTATATAAACCATTACTATTTACAAAATTTACTCGAAAAACATTTTTGGTCCTTCAGACCTTAACTAACAAACATCAAACCGACAGAAGCTACTTACACTAGAGACGAACGGAACCGACGCCACACGCGAAGATAATGATAACAGTCAGGGGTTTCAAGACAAATAATCTGGGTCATAACCACATAATTTGTCGTCAGAAAGAATAATTAACAACACAAACATTAAGGCAGGTGACTCCTCCGACCATCTGACTCTCGGCGCACACTTGTGACGTCACGCCAGCGCGCGTCACTAATTTTAAATGTTATGTAATTTTTTAAGATTTGAAGTTGTCTTTTAGAAAGGAGTGTAATAGCAAGCGTGTTTTCAGTCCCTTTTAAATATATACATAACGTGTAGCGTGAGGAAAGAAAGAAGCATATTACATTTTTCTGTCAGGAAAAACTTTTTGTAATAGTCCAGTAGCCTGTATAAAATACCAAATACCCTGTTATTTTGCGCAATTTTATCGTACGTTTGAACGAATAAAACAACAGTTACAATAACAGTAATTAATAGCCTAGTTCGTTTTTAATTTAGGGATGCATTTGAATAAGTAAAAAGCTCTTAACGGCATATAATAGCGTAAAAAGATGGCGCTCCCGCGGGTCAGTTCTGCGCGCTCATCTGTGCTTAACTCGAGTGGACACTATTTGACCCGGGCCACGAGGCTCAGTGGGCTTCATTGTGTCTTTATACCGCTCTCTTGCGACTTTTTCCAAGCCTCGATTGACTTAGATAAATAAACAGATAAAATAAGGCTCTCTTTCATATTTTTTTGTGCCAGTTTTATTATTTTCAGTTATATTATTTTCTTAGTTAAATGCTAAATGGAACAGTCGTGTGTTTCTGATCCATGTCTGTGAATGACTAAATTGTCATTATTAATTATTTTATTGCAATTGTTATTTTGTCTATGTTCGCGGTTTATTTATTTAGGCCTATTATTACGTGTTTTTTTTTAAACGAATCTCCCCTAATACCCGCACGCAGCTCTTTTAATATACTTACTCCTGAAAAGCAGACAAAAACTTTGTAAAGGCTTTCTAATATGTGTTTTAGACATTGTGGGAAAGGCAGCGTGGGTTGACCCCGTGGCTCAGGCCTTAGCTGCATTGAAACAGTAAATCTAGAGATTTTACAGTCAGCTGAGCAGCAATAGATTAATTTGTTTAACGCTGATGGGTACAAAGGGCCTCTAATCTTTGCTGTTCTCAATGGCTTTAACCTTCGTGTCAGAGAGAAGCTGCTGTGTTTCTAAGGCTCCGTTTCTCCCAGAATTCCTCCGTCACCTGCCCGACTGCAGGTGCACCGACGGATCCCTCCCATCAGAGAGCCGGGCACAGGAAGTGCAAAGAGGCTGGGGTCATAGGCCGTAGCGGAGGCGCTTGTTATGTTTCCATCGACAAGGTTTGAGTTTCAAAGAGCAAGCAGGAACAGAGAGAAAGGCGAAGAAAGAGTCTGAATGCAAAAAGAGCCTAAATTTAAAAGAGAACAGCAGAATAGGACTTTTCTTTTTATTTTATGGGGGTTGGGTGATTGGGTGAGTAACTATGCTCTCCAAAAAAAAAAAAAAATTACTTGCAAGTATTAAAAAATGTCGTGTTTTTTCCCCCCTATAATCGCCCTGTTCCATTTATTCGATAAAGTTTGAGTCTATTTAGTGATGGTGTAATTTTCTTCTTTAACCTGTTAAATACAGCAGTAATTTTAAAAGTTAGATGGCTGCCGCAATGAGACCGAATTTAACAATGCTGCCCTTTATTACGCAGCTAAAGTGCATAATGATGAACCTCCAGTCTATTCAGCAAATGGGACTTTAGATTAAAGAAGCCGTGAGGGCACGAACCGCAAATGTTTGGAGAAAGAACTTCTTTGCAAAGGAGATGGTTGACAAAAAAAATGTGCCGCCTGCGAGCAGCAGGTGGATAATTGCACACGCTTGACTGCGCCGAGAGAAAGATGCGCTAGCAGAAAGAGCATTCATGAAGCAGCCTTAGGAGCTTCCTAGTTTGCTAATTAGCACAAGGATACCGGCTCTTCCAACAGGCACCCCGCATAGTGGCACACCTTTCAAACAAAAAGGATGTTACCATACAGAAGCTGCACAGTATCTTGTCGAAAGGGAATCTTATACCACTCTAAACACTGCCTTCTTTTCAGCATCTCTCTGTTTTTGGTTTGTATGAGTCTTTGTTTGTTGTTCATGCAGCACGTCTTTGTTAGACTATTAACAGTATTTTGAGTGACATGTCTAAAGAGATTTCGTCAGGCTGGGAGAGGACGTTCCCCTGGAGAACTACGAAGATTTTACGATTAGGGATTCGAACAAATAACACACCGTAAATATGTGTATTTTTTCAGACAAACTCATTTAAATGTTGAATGAAGCCTACTTTAAACTAAAATAAAAAACTAACTGATATTAGATGAAAAAATGTTAACACCGATGATGCAGTTGAATAATTCGTTCATTTGAAAGAATGATAAACTTAACAAGTAAAACAATAAAAAAAAAAATTAAAGTATAAATGGGGTTATTCCTCATTTTAAAGAAAAAAATATATTTTTTTAAACGAACACCAGTGACCTTAATGGATGGTTCATCCATAAATTAATAAAGGAAATTACCTTGATTGACTTTGATTGACTTTGGTGCTGTTACAAACCACAAACCTGCGTAACTTCACCATTCAGACATCATTCTTTTCATTTTATGTATGAAAAAAATAGGCCTTTGTGTACTACGTAAAAAAAGTATTTGTGAAAGTGACGTTTTAGCACAGAATGTTCCATTATTAGTTGAACTATCCTGTTAAAGCAGTAGTTCACCCAAAAATTGAAAATGTGCTAAAAACACATGTACCCACCCTCGAGCCATTCAAAATGCAGATGAGTTTGTCCCTTCAACGGAACAGATTTTAAGCATCACTTGCGTACCGATGGATCCTCTGCAGTGGATGGCTGCTGCCAAACAGTTTATAAAAACACTGCAATAATCCATGCATGCATACATACAAATCCAGTCCATTAATTAAGTATAATGAAGTAAAAAGCGTAAAAAAAGTAAAAAAAAAATGTATCTTCAATCATATTACTTTCTCCAGTGAAAATCTTGCCTCGCCTGAATCAGCACAGATCATTTTCTAAGAGAAAACAGTCCAAACTGTACTTTTTCACTGAAAAAAAAAGTTTTATTATGTATATTTCCACAGTTTAAATGTAAAATGCCTTAATAAAGTTTTTTGCCTTTACAAACACAGCAAATGTAACTCATTTTCGTTTTAGGGCGAACTATTCCTTTAATGGCATTAACCTCAGCGAGTTAGATGATCAGTTAAATATTGTCAAAATAACATTTAGACCAAATTCTTTGTATAATGTAAATAAGTGCTTGCAACCAGGCAAATAGGACCCCTCTAGGGGGCGTCAGCAAACCTCCGGAGGGGCCATGATATGTCTTAAAACGATTTCAATTGTAAACTGAAAATGCTTAAAATCAGTTTTTAACATAATACCGTATAAACACCAGTGATATCAGTTTAGATAAAGACAGGCCTTGGCGTCAAAAAGGTTGAGAACCACTCACGTAAAGTCTCTATATTGCCTCTCAGCTTTCCACAGCTCGAGTGAAAAAGCGTCAATCCCCTCTTGAAATTCTGAAGAAATGAAAAAGAAACCCTTCCTTGCCGAGCGCTACCGTACTCTCAACATATTCTGATTTATATCAGCACTTCATTGTGCCTCCAACTGTTTTAATCCAAATAAAATCAAAGGTAATGTTTCATTAGCTGTTATTTTTACATAATGATCCTTTATCAGTGGAATGATTTTTTTTGTATTAACATAATTAGCCGGCTCTCAGCGGCTTGTGGGGTCCGCAAGGTCTAATTGGCCCTGTGGCATGATGGGAAATAGCACAAGGTGTCGCGCTGGGCAGGTGTTGATGGTGGAGGTGAGTGGCAAACGTGGGGCAACGCAGAGGCGGGTAATTACAGGATGAATTTCACTTTAATAAATGTGGGAGATGCAGATAGCAGGGCTTTCTACCTAATGGCTTCTGCCTCTGGAGCCACTTTAGACAGCAAATGATCTGAAAGAGTGTTTAATTAACACATGCACTCTGATCCAGAGAGAGAAAGAGAGAGAACGAGAGGATGAGAGAGACAGAATGAGGGAAAATGTAAAACGAGTAAATACAAAGAATAATTCAGAGAGGAGCAGAAAGAGAGCACAACGGAAGAAACTGACGAGATTTGATCAAAATAGAGATCGCCGGTGTAGAAATGTGTGGATGATAGGGATAGAGTTAACAATAAAGCAATGCAGCAACTACCAAGAAGTGTACCAGAGAAAAGCAGGGCCACTACTAGAAATCCAAGCTCAGATGCACATAACCATGCTTTCTACAAAAGTTTTTACATTTATGATAGACAATATATGCTCAATACATAGCTAGTTGTTCGTCAAAAGCAACGAAAATGCAGCTTAAAGTCACAAGAGAAGTAACATCAAATCTGTTTTTCCTCATACAGTGATGTACATATAAGAGAAAAGGCTGGATGTTATGCGGACTTGGTTGTTTTTCAGTAAAAAAAAAAAACTATTACAAGCCTGCGTTGCCTAGAGAGGTCTGCCTGTTTCACCTGAAGTTATGAAAGGCTATTTTTAAAATGACAAGGTCATAGAAAATGGAACATGAATGAATGAGACGACAGGCTTGCATTAAAACGGCAAGCGTATGCAACTTGAAGGTCGCAGACCCTCCAAACCGCCCCTTAACTTAACAGTTCCGTTTTTTACAGTGTAGGTCGGGGAATCCACTTTCTTCTATACATCACTGTTACAAAACAGTAGGCCTAATGCTATTTTGAAAACGAGACGCGAGTTCTCTCCGCCTGACACGGGTTCACGCAGCGCGTCTCTGTTCTCGGCGTCCTATGCAGACTTTTATGTGGGTGTGGTGATGATGGCGGCGTTCGCGTGGCTCACTCTCTGTTGGCGTCTGTCTGTGTGTGTGTGTGTGTGTGTAGCTCCGTGGAGTACTCCGGGCCGCGCGCTCGCTCTCCCCACTCAGCTCGAGCTAAAAGCCCTGGAACGGGACGGTAATTGCCCAATTAGGCCTCTCGCTCGGCGGCCCGTACCGCTCTCTCCGCGCCTCCACGCCACCGCTCGCACCGATAATTGAGCTGAAAGCAAACGAACGGCCGGCAGACAAACAAGCTACTAGAAAATAATTACTTGGAGTGTTTCTTTTCAGTAGCTGTACAGCGGATTTCATTATCGTGAATAGCCACTAAAGCTGCTCGAAACGCCGGTAGTTGTCATTTTCATAGGGACTTGATAATGACATTAATTTGTCTTAATGGCTGGTTCTATTGTTATAAATAGGAAAATGAGCCGAAATTGTCTTGCTGTGGCGAGGCGAAGAGGACTCCGTCGAGCTCCCGGCAGACATGAGGAGTTAAATTGGTGTGCTTGTCAAATTTCCAATAATTTGTTATATGGAACACGAGTAATGCCAGTGCCATTAGGGTTCATTTTCCCTAAATTCATTACTGCCCTTGTTTCCCTTTTATGTTTCTAATGCCCAATCACATTTCTCTCCGCTTCAAGTGGTTTTACAAGGATTGGACTGACTGACAGACAAAACACACACTCGCGCGCGCACGCACGCACACACACACACACACGCACGCTCGCGCGCGCGTACGCCTTCTTGTGCAGTTATGCGCTCGCTCACTTACTCACGCACTCACAGAGAGCTACGCATACTGACACACAGGCACCACTCGCAAAACTATGATATTCATAGTACCAGATGTTGCGGGATTACTTTGGTACCGATGTGGATGAGAACTGTCAAGTGTGTATTTCAGTGCTGTTAGCGCGCTAATGCAGCTGATTCCGGGATGCTGGAACCTTTCCCCCAATAATTTAAAATGACATTACAGCAAAGTAGACCTAATGGTGAATCAGCCCCGCGGAGATGGCTGCAAAGCATTAGCTTCAACTAAGTACCATGATCTAGTACCTTAATTGCCGTTGCTTTGGTTTATCAACAGGGGGCGACGCAGTAACATTCAGCCCGAGCTGTTTCGGTTAGTCTACACGCATCCTAGACTTTTGGATTTGTTTTACTTCTAGAAAGCTTGGGGATGTTAATAGGGCAACACAATTACGTTGTAAAAAAAAATCTATTGCAACGACCCTGTCTTATTTTAATATCCTTATTCGTGTGTGAATAGTTGTGATAATGCATGCATTATATAAGGACGATCCGTAACACTTGTTAACTATGAAGTGTGACTTTCCCTTAATAAATTAATTAATAGTTAGTAAGGTAGTTGTTAAGTTTAGGTATTGGGTAGGATTAGAGGTGTCAGATCATTTTAGCATTTACTTTTAATTTTTTCCACAAGCATTATTGCAAGACTCGTTGTTCAAATGCAAATGTTGTTGTGCTTCCCAATTTATATTTAACGAGTTAATAAAGATATAAAGAAGTCAAATGAAAGAAATCCGTTGCTTGTATCTGATTAATCTCATTTATCCTTTAACATCTTCCACCCACCTTTCTCTGTATTTCATAAACTGACTCAAAATGCTAAATAAATGAATAAATAAGGTGCTCATTAGTCTAAAGTGGATTGTGATTGTTCTAATGTGCATCATTTTCTAATCTATATATTTTCTTTACACATAAGACGTGCCAAGGAAAACATATGTTGTCATACTGTTAATGTATTCCTTAAATATTAAATCATTATCAAATTATGATTATGATACTATGACATTACACTTTCAATTAAATATATGATTTATAAAATGATACATTAAATATATAATATATTGTATTTTCTACAATGTAGTGCATTTTAAATGAAATTGTCTTGATAAAGAGAGAGAGAGATATGGAAATCATAATATGGCATTATAACAAAAAGTTTTGAGTGAATGTTGCCATGTTTTGGGGTGCTATATCCTACATTTCTAAAAAGGAAAACATTAATATTGATAATTTTACATTGTTTCAAACTGATGAACTTGTACCTTTAATAATATAGTAATAGTAGTAATAATAATATTGACATGTACCTACATTTTACACATTACTTATCATTAAGATTCATAAAAACCAGCCCTTATTTGTGACTATAAACACTTAAAAGTAATACATTCTAAATTATTTCTAAAGCTTTTTTGACTTGGAATGAACTGAACAAACCTAGAAAAAAAGCCCCAATAAATAAACATCCCAGCTGAAAATAAACGAAACTATTAATAAAAGTCCTTCAACAAAAGAACAAGCTTCACAATTTTTGCTTTTAAGCTTTTTTCGTTCTCTTGTCTGTTACTCTTACTCTGTAAATGAATACTTGCAAACTCATTTATGATCTTTTTATATAATGGGGCATAAATTTAAACAAGTTTAACAAATTTGCGAATTGTTCTTTGATATGATAATGAACCACAGATACTAACGAAAGAGCTTACATTTTATTTACCCCTTGCATTTAACTCTTGTAATTAATAGTATTTAGTCACAGAGGCATGAAAAGCAGGCATTTATATTTTCAATGTCTAAATGGAATCGAAGGGTGATATTAGAAATGTTATCAATAAGTAAACTTAAAAAAACCTAAAAAACTTTATCGGTATTTTTAAATCCTTAACGTCATGTTCTATCACATTAGTTCCTTTAAATAAAAAAGCTAATCATCCTCCAAGAGGTGAAAAAGACAATGAAGGTGACCTGGTCCACAAAACCAGCCATAAGGGTACTTTTTATTTTTAGCTTTATGCATAATATGAAAGCCAAATAAATAAGATTTCCATTGATGCGTGCTTTGTTAAGACAGGACTTTATTTGGTTGAGATAGAGCTACTTGAAAATATTTCATCTGATCTTATTAAGAAAATTGCTTTTAAATTTGTTCAAATAACGTATATATTGCAAACCAAAAAATGTAGAAAGCGTACAAAATATCTTCACAGCTAAATGTTTCCATATTTGGTTATTCTGTAATGTATCCGTGTTGCATTCTGTGTATAATTTGTGTATTTCCTGGTGCTGAAGTGTAGTTTTTGGCTCTGTATTTCAGTGTGTTCCTGCTCGGCGTCTGTCGGTTCAGTATGACTCACTGATATGAGTGCTTTGACTCTGGTGGGAATGTTGTGCTCTTGTGAGCTGTGTGTTGTGTAACCGCTCTCTAATAATACTTTTTAAACAACTCTCTTTAAACTTCCCAACGGATCTGTCAGCCAACAGAGCTGACCCGCGGCTCAATAAAACACCGTTTTATATCCAGAGGGTCACACTGGTGCCACATTAGAGCCTAGCAAAGCTGAATTCAGCATATTAGTCGCCCACCGGGCCAAAGCGTTACATTAGAACGTTATGATGATTTTACATAAACGATTTTAAACTCTTGTGGATTATACTGAACGGTAAGACCTCGTTTTTAATTGTGCGTAACCATTTGAATTAATCTTGTCAGAGCTGTAAAAGGTTCATATGCAGATAGATGTATACAGTGGCCCTAAAAAATATATTCGGACAGTTAAGCTATATTTAAAAGAGTATGAATTTCGTTGCATTAAATACGAAATGTCATACATAGTGGCATGTACGAGCAAATTAAAGAATTTCTCAGCCGTGTCTGCTACGATACTGTAACAATATCATATAAAAATATAATATTATTCTGCTATTATATTATATTATGATTTTAATAAGGATAAGGATGTATAATTACAAAGGTGTCCTATGGGGAAAATAAATAGCACTTAGTATTACAAAAATAAATTTGTTACGAATGAGAAGCAAAAAATTATTACATATTATATATTGTACATAATGCTTTACCTGTACCTGTACCACAGAAGCACAAAACATCCAAAGCCAAATGTACATTTGATATACAAGAAATTGTTTTTGATTCATTTATTCGCTAAATGAAGCAGTTCGCATTTAAGGACCAAAATATTCAAACTGAACACAAAATTTAATTTTAAGACAGTTGAGAGAACCATTGCATTGCAATTTTTACAGTGCAGAAAACAAAAAAACAACAACAAAGACATAAAACAAGTGTGAATGGTACGTGACTTGATGACAGAAAAAAACCTGTGCAGTGATGCATTGCATTGCTTTTTTGTTGAACCGGTAAACTAATTAGTATCAGTGTACATAAAAGTGAAATGTTCGTGCTGATCCGTGTTGAAAGATGGTGATGTAGCACTGAACACCGTTTTGAAATCGTTATTTAAATACCAAAAATCGATGCTAACGTTTACTGAATGCTCATTTAATGTTCGGTATCTCCTATGCACTGTGCTGTTTTTTGCCGCTTTAGGGTCTAAATACTTTACTGGGCCACTATATATTTTTCGAAGCCTCTGGTTTTCGTTTGAATTTGCGTAGGTGTTTGTATGCACACGACACACTCTCCATACAGCCCTCATCTCCAAGACACAACGCACACTCGAATACGCGGAAAAAAAAAAGTGAAGGATGGGTGACTTTTATTGGTTCGGCAATAAAAGAGTCGGATGAAAGGAGAGAGGGTCCAAAAGAGAGAAAGAAGCATTCAGAGGGAGGGGCAGAGGAGTGTGAAACAAGGTCTCATCCATCAGTGGTGTGGAGGAGCGACATTCCAGCACTGTTAAACGGGAGGACACACTCACTCACTGCCACAATGGAGGGGGGGGCAGCTGGGCTGCAGCTGGGAGGAGCGAGGAGTCAAAGCACAACCTCCCTCACCTCCTTCTTTAGCTTTCTGTTCTTCTCACAGCCAATTCAGCAAACTCTATGGCCATGACCAATGTAAATTTCAGACGCTCAAAGCATGCATACCAGCAATGGGCTCTTTGAAGACTTTGATTTTTTGGCTTTTGGCTGTCTTTGCTGAAGATTCTGAGATTCAGTCAATGGTATTGTGGTTGGTCGATTGAGTTTGTGGCTGTCGATGCAGTCGCTTGTGTGTACTTTGGAAAACGTCCTCCCGTCTTTCCAGACTTTTGCCTTTCCGACCAAGATTCCTCGTTTCTCCTCCTCTCGCCTTTAACTCCGGCCCATCGTTCGGCGAGCCGATTCATCAAACTCTATGGCCATGACCAATGTAAATTTCAGACGCTCAAAGCATGCATACAAGCAATGGGCTCTTTGAAGACTTTGATATTTGGCTTTTGGTTGTACTAAAGAGTCTGCGTTTCAGTCATTGGTATCGAGGTTTCTAAAGTAGGTTGGTGCTTCTGATGCAGGTGTTTTAGGTGTTATTGGTCTTCCAAATGCCTTTGCGACTAAGATTCCTCATTTCACCTCCTCTTTGGTACCCTTTGGCTACGTCCAACATTTGGTGAGCCAATTCAGCAAACTCTATGGCCTTGACCAATGTAAAGTTCAGATGCTCAAATACCAGCAATAGGCTCTTAGAAGACTTATTTGGATTTTGGCGCTTATTATGCAGTTGTTTGTATGTATTTTAGAAAAGGTCCTCTTATATCTCGCGACTGTTGCCTTTGCAAACAAGATTACGCTCGCTCTTTAACTCCCGTCCTTCATATGGCTAACCAATTCAGTGAACTCTATGGCCATGACCAATGTAAATTAAGGATGCTTAAAGCATAGCATACTAGCAATGAGTTCTTTGAAGACTTTGATATTTAAGCGAGCGTTTTGGTCAATTGTATTGTGGCTTGACGATTGGGTTGGTACTGAAGTTTCGTTGGAAATCTTAAAAAAAGTTTGTTACATTATTATCCAGTTGTTTGCAACCGTTCCATCTCTTCATTTGATTCCTTTACATGTAATATTCTGTCCAGATTTCCCACTCTCTTTAACTGCCTCTACCATTCAATGAGACGATAGCCAGATTTTGACTTTTCGCTGTTTTTGAATGCGAATTTGGTGAAGTGTATTGTGGTACAATGTAGAGTTTCACGTGCTGTCCTCTAAAATTATTATAGGGTGTCTTTTAAATGATGTTGTCTTATTGTAGACCTGACACCGGAAGATTTCATTAAAGCTCAAAAAAGTGTTATCAAAATTATCCATGCTTGAAAATCCTATGCTGTCCAAAAAACAGGTAATGAGTCCTATTTTTTAATAAGCCTGTTTTCAAAGCGATATTGGATTGGATAACCTAAAATCATATACAAACTTTTCCAGATTGCCTAATCTGGACCACCGCTATTCTAACTACTATCACAATGAAGGCTACAGGCTATGTAAAGAACAACAGGTGTTTTTATTTGAAGAGACAAAAAACAAGACACAATACAAACATTCCCTTCCCCATTCTTTTAAACAGACAAACCCTCCATTTGACCCACAACAAAAACTAAATGGAAATCCCACTTGCTGTTTTATTTTTAAAGAAATATATAGCTAGATACATTTAAAAATTCAATTACAGTAACACACACATACAGAGAGAGAGAGAGAGAGAGATTTCACTGATTTCATTGACACATTTTACACGTACTTACTATTATAATAACAATTACACATAATTATATGCAAGTAACCTATAGGATAAACCATGACAACCTTAACCATACAATAAATTCATGTAGTCAATTAACATTGCAATTGCATTGTAACAAGGACAACTTAAAAGAAAGACTAATCTTGATTTCTTTCCCAAATTGCACTGCTCTTAAATACGAGACATCAATGTTTCGTGACACAGGACACAAGCTTCTTCACGGTTTATGGACATTTTTGAAGATTGGCTGTTTTTCAAGCCATTGTTAATGCCAGTTTATTTCAAAAACAGTATCAAATTTTTGGACTATACCCTGTTCCGATATTACATTAGTATTTAACCTCAGATCTCAAAGCACTCTCTGATTTTATGGTGGCTGTGCTTAAAAATCATGTTCAGGTGATTCGGTAATCAGTGTTGAGTACTGTAAGGTTAACCCTGCCTGTTTTGAACGTTTGAAAGTGAATATCAATTGATAACATTCATTAGAAACTTAGAAAAGCGATCAAATGAAATGAGTTACATTATTTTAATTACTTATTACATTTCAAATAGTAACTCGTAATCTGTAACCTGATACATTCAGTAACCTTCCCAGCGCTGAATATACTATATACTGAATATACGTCTCACACTTGAGGATACACATTTTCGATTATTTGACCTTATTTTAATACATTTTTGTCAAGAAATCCACACTTTTTGTGGAATACTGAGTTTTTGGATCAAAGGTATCACTGTCTTTTAAAAACGCTTTGAACAAAACATACTGATGTTTAAGATCAAGACTGGATTTCGTGAGATTTTTTTCTTTTGAACAAATATTAGATAACCAAAATCTAATCATATTTCTTTTGAGTTTGTATGGTAAGCCATTTCAGCTAAATATGTGGTCATAGAAATGCTCAAATCATGCATGCCCAATGACTTCTTCTCACATAAAATCCAGTGAATATTAATGGTTGGTTTGGTGATTGTCTTGTAAATATCTAATCATTAGCAGTTCTTGTGAGTTAAATTGCTTCTTTTATAATAATAATTTTAGGAAAGGCTTTGCACTGTCTTTGAGACCAGGCTATCTCGTTCGTCCTTGTTTGTTGCTCACAAACTCTTATCCGTGCTTGATGTGCGTGAATGTTAATGTTTTGCCAATCTGAAAGCGTGATTGCTCGGCTCTTGGAGAGCATTGATTGGTGGATGTATGTCTGTGCATATTTAAGCGAGTGTTTGGTCAAATTGTGGGGAGCAGGTGATGGCTTTTTGGAGTGCACCCTTTCACACCCCTCTTATTTTGCGGTTGAGCAGCGTGAAGAGGTGGGAGAGGCAAAGGGCCTCCATCCCTCTCTCTCAGGGACTGCACCTGCCCAGAGATCGTGTGTGTGTGTGTGTGTGTGTGCGTGTGTGTCTTAGTCTAAGTGTGAGAGAAATGGTGAACTCTGACCAAATGACCTCAGGGCCTTGCAAATGGCAATTTGCCCAGCATAACTGTAACACACGCAGTTGCATTAAGTCTTGTGTAATTTTACATAGGTAAGAGATGTTAAGTACAACATATAGCAGAAGTCTGTAAAATCCATGCTAAAGTGCATTTAAATCTATGATAAACACCATGTAACATCAACTAATATATTTTTTTTTTTGCTTTTATAAAAAACTGGTATTAGCACTATAAAAATGGGCATACTTTATTTTAAGGTCCAACTCTCACTATCAACTATTACTAACTATTAACTACTAACTTTTTCTCAATAAGCTCCTAATTACTGCTTATTCGTAATATTTAGTAAGCAGTTAATATAAGTTAATATAAGTACTCTCTAAAGAAATGCAGAGTTAAATACAACTCAGTGCTGGATAAAATGTTGGGGGTCAAAACAACCCAGTTGCTGAGTGTAGAAAATGGTCATGCAGAAAGTTTTAATAAACAGCCAATATGCCGGCAATATGCGTGCTAATGAGGAAGTAGTTATTAGTGAGAATGAACTAAATCAGAATGCTTGCACATAATAACGGAAAACAATGAGGCGGTAAACCCACTGGAAACATTTTAGAATAAAGGACATATCACAACAAACTGAACATAATTTGCTTCTTATTAATAGTTAGTAAGGTTGTTGTTAAGTTTAGGATTATGTTTGTTATCTACAAACATAGTCATGCAGAATGAGGCATTAATATATGCTTAAGGTACTCGTAAACAGCCAATATGCTAGTATTGTGCATGCTTAAAGGAACTAGTTAATAGTGAGAATTGGTCCATAAATGAAAGTGTTCGAGCTCGGCTTATCCAAACAGAACCAATCAGACCATTTTTTAAAAGGCTTCTCGCATTGCTTAACATAGATGGTAAAAACAACACATTGCATACAATTTTACTGTAAATCAACAATAAACAGTAAAAGGGCAGTCAAAAGTCACCTACATATTGAAATGATTTATATATATAATTTTAATAACTGTTTAAAGACCAATTCTTACTAATTAGCTGCTTATTAGCGTGCATTACTAGTTGTTTATTTTTGGCCCTTACCTTATTCTGCATGACCATATTTTAGATCGCTTAACCCTATCTAAACTTAACAACTACCTTACTAAGCTGCAAATTACAAGTTAATTAAGGCAAAAGTCACAGTTAATAGTTACTTAATAGAGAGAATTGCTCCCCAAACTTTATTTTCTTTGTGTGCGTGGCTGTGTGCACCATCTATAAACACGTAATGGTTATGTTTTATGAACAGGCCATGTATGATGGGTCGTAATGGTTATCAGTACAATTTACAAAAATACCAGCCAGCAAAGCTAAACATAGTTTATAAATGAGATCGCAGGACTTTAATGTTGCCACCATTAAACTTCAACTTCCTGAAAGTTACAATAGTTTCCAAGTGTGTTATAAACAGTGAAGCTGTGAAAGTGAGTAGTTTAGATGAGTTTATCTGTTCAATGTGATGATATTTAACGTCTGACAACCTTCCTCACATTTAGATAGTTGTTAACTACCACTTTTTTCACTTTTTTCTGGTAAAAGCCTTAAGAATTCAGAAGTGGGTGTCACCGGTGTATTTTATGTCCTGGAATAAAAACATTCAAATAATTGACCTAATGTTCGCCACGGATCTCATTGCAGACATTTAATTAAAAACACAATCAAAAAATTCAAAACGATAGAACTAGGAGTGATATCCAGTGCACTTTTTGGAGGCACAGTAGGTTGTGTGTTATATTAGTGAATTATGATCTACTGTTATAGTCACACAATACATTAAATAACCAGATAACAAATTCTGCACTAATGAAAAAATTGAAATATATTAATCAAAGTGTACGTTTGATTTGTAAACTGGACAGTACGGCCTGTGTGTTGTTTCTCTGGTGTGGTCTATGCATGAGAACGCTGGCTGCGGGACACAATACTCATTTATAAGGTCTGTCGTTCTCATGACGGGCTGTCATGGCGATGCCGGCGGCTCTTGTTATGTCAGACAAACTGGGTACAAATGGCGTATTATTTGCCACACAGAGGTCCGTTCGGGTTTCATCTGGATCCGGGTCTGTGTCACTGCACCCCTGGTCTGCTCCGGTCCACTGAAAGCTGGTTTCCAGGGTGACAGAGAGTAGAAGGGGGTCGTCAGCGGCCCCTCCTCAGGACTGCGTCCCGCCGCGTGTCGACCCCTCAATAGAGCGCATCTGCAGAAAGGCAGGGAGCCTCTGCTTTTGCCCACTGACCCGTTCATACTGCAGCCACACAAAAACACACCCAACAAATTTTATACCCCAAGCACAGGCCTTCTCGGCAGCGTCGCCTGTTGTCATAACTCAATACGCGCGCGCACACACACACACACAGAGTGGGAAAGAGAGAGAGGGAGAGAGAGAGAGAGAGCCGTTGCCCTGGTCATTAGTAAAGGGGGAAAAGTCAGATGCAGGAATGAAAGAAACCAGGGAGAAAAAAAATCAAAGGAAAAGTTAAACAAAAGGCAGCTCTAAAACACAAAACACTCCATGGAGATTTGGGAAGAAAAGGGGATATTGGGTTATGAAAATGAATCAGGGGGCTTTTATCGCACATGCAAATGGGGCTTTTTAGATTTCTCATTTATTACCCTGAGAGAAGCTTTCAGCCCGCTGTCCGTGTAACCATCTCAGCTTAGTCTGATAGGCCACCACTACAACACACTTTTAATTTAGTGTTTTGTAATATTTAGTTATCATTTACATCTCATTTCTTTCACAAGGGACAAGGCTATTATACATGGAAAAAAAAGGCAAATACTATATTAATTAGATGTTTAACGATCGGCCTTAGTTGCAAATGATAAATTACATTTTCAAAACTTATTGTGGAATGCGAATGATATATAATATGAGAAGAATAAATCTCTTTTAAAATCTTAAAGGAAAAGATCAAACAGTCATTTACTCTCATGTTGTTCAAATATGTATGAAATGTCTGAAAGATGATATTTCAACAAATCTATCCATTTTTCATTAACAGACCACCTGAGTGTGAGTAAATAATGACAGAATTTTATATATGATTTTATATCTATATATGTTAATACTCATTAATCATCCACTGTTAAGGTTAGTTCACTCATGTGTGGTTTTCTAAATATGGGCAAAACTTTACTTTTAAGGCCCTATTCTCGCCAGTGTGCATTTCACTTTTAAATAAGCTTACCGTTGATGTACGGTTTGTTTGGATAGGACTAGATTTGGCAGAGATTATGATTGGAAAATATGGAATATGAGGGTGCAAAAAAAACTAAATATTGAAAAAATTGTTCTCCAAATGAAGTCCTTAGCGATGCATTTCACCTAATCAAAGTTCTGATATATTTACAGTAGGAAATGTACAAAATACATTCGTGGAACATGATCTTTACTTAGCATACTAATAATAATCAATACTTTTGACCCATACAATGTACTGTTGGCTATTTCTACAAATATGGGGTATTTATAGGCTACTTATATATATATATATAGGCTATTTATGACTGGTTTTGTGGTCCAGGGTCACGCATTGACTGTTTATTAGTATTTTTAACCACATATTAATACCTTGTTCTGCCTAATATCGTATATGTATAATAAACTCTGAATTATATTCACCCCCTCACTAGTAGATATCAGTTGCAGATGACTAACTTGTTTAAGACCACAGTTTAAGCATCTAGTCACTGTAATAACACACCCTTATTTTAACAGTAACAATTTATTTTAGGGTCCTCAGTTGCTTATTAGCATGCATATTAAAACATTAGCTACTTAATATTAGCAATTAAGCTCATATTAATGCCTTAAGCCTACATGACCTTATTCTACATCCCTAATCCCAAAACTTGAACTTAACAACTACCGTGATAACTGTTAATGCGCAGCAAATTAAGAATTTATTAAGGGAAAAGCTGTAGATAATAGTTCATAAGTGTTCCTTATTCTGTGTTACCAGTTTAGATTTAACATAAAAGCTCAGCTATAATGATTTTATCATCTGAACGGTAACAGCTCGCAAATTTCCATGTGGGAAAAATTCAACGTTTTTATACTGGTCAAATGATTTGCATATTTAATTAAAAATAAAAAGTGAGTTCGATTAAATCAACCTGACACCACCAATATATCTTTTAAGAAATATTAGAAACAACTCTCCAAGTAACAGCAGCACGTTTTCCATGTTACATTGTAAAGAGTCAAATCGATTGATTTAAGCGTGGACATCAAATAGCAGGTGATTCCAATCAAACTCCCTCCCATTCGTCATCCTTTAATCCAATCCTGTACCTCCCTTTTGATCCCTCTCTCTACTCCTCCCACTATCTCTTCCCAAAAGATGGACAGAACAAGTGGGAGGCAGATGCTGCAGGACAGGCCACTGAAGGGAAGATATAAAAGGAAAAACACAGAGGAGGTGGAAATTAAAAAAGAAAAGTCAAACACAGCTTTCTGTACGCTACACCCGTTTGAGGACCTTCTCGAACCGGTTTTGCTTGGCCAGTCACTCTGAGAGGTAGAAAATGCGGTTTGCATTCCACGACTTTTGTTGTCTGGGAGTGTTTGGGGCAGTGAAAAAGGAACTGACTCAAATTGGGAGAACAATAGGGAAACCTCGGATGACAGGACCATCACCGCCGTCCTCAACACTTTGAACAATCTTGTCAATGGGGACACTGAAGAGGTCTGCATTCTAGACATTGTCACATATGTGTACAAACCTCTTGAAAGAACTTTGCTGACCTGCCTATCCGCCTTTATGGGGGTTCAAATGGCAAAACACTTTCTTTGTGTCGGAGAGTTCATTAAATTCATTGGTTTGACCCACCGTTTTTTTAAAGACCAAATGTCCACTGAATTGGAAACTAACTTCCATGGATAAAGACAAACCCCTTTTGAAGCATATGTCAGAGCTTTTAACACAAAACGGGGGGAAAAAAAGATGACTTCTCAATCTTTGCTGTACCAGAACTAATGGATTCACATCAAATGCCAATTCAGATTCACAATGAGATATTAAAAATCCCAGATATCATATATCAATCCAACACTGGTTTCTAAAGTAATGATGGTTCCTTGCTTGTTTTATACCAACACTTGTATGGTTTTCTCGCACAAGATTACGAGGACATTTCCACAAAACTTACTATTAACAAATTATTTATTTATCAAATTGTTTAATAAATACACTTATTCTAATGAAAAAAAAAATACTTATCGGATTTATTTAATAATAAAACACACAGACATACATTATGAAACCCTCTTATTTTTTAAAACCAAAAATTCAATAAAATTGACTTAACGTTGAGGCTTATTTTTACAAATCTGCTTTTATTCTATAAATGCAATTTTTGAAGAGATTCAAAATCCAAATAAATGTTTGTTTTCGTGTGTTTTGGTGTTTTCAAAGATTTTGTGTAATAAATGTTATGTTATTTCAAATGCAATGGCCCCGAAAAGTATCGGGACATACAATAAAAATGTCTCATGCATTCAATAGAAAATATCTACATTTTTTATGAAAGGTTTCTCAAAGCTAGCTTTTCTGCGCCGACTAGTTCAACGTGCAAGTGGATGTACCAGGTTAGTTCTCAAGTTTGCACAGATGTCAGAGTGCAGGCATACATTTGACGACATTTGGTGTATTTTCTCATGATTAAAAATCGTTTGTGCCAGCTTTAGATTTCACAAAAGCATCATTTAACTGTGGTTGCATGTTCCATCACCATCGCAAGTAATCACAAGATTTTTAACAGACAGTACAGTTAAGCAATATCCAACCCAGTCTCATGAAAATGCTTATAAATACGCCAAATAAAATGAAAACGTGTGGTACTGATATGAAAAAATGGACTATATATGGCATACATATGAAAGGCACGTGTTTGGCATGCATATGATACGCATCTACCCCACAAACCTAATCCTACCCATCACATAGCATATACAGGCCAGTTTTGCTATCTACATCATGAGTTTTCATTTTATTTGGCGTACAAAACTAACCTAATACTCTCTTTTATGAGATAAAGAGGGGAAAAAAGAAAACTACTTATTGGTCGACCTGTATTGCTGACACTTCATTGAATTGTTTTGCTACTTTTGCCCTTTTTATAAATGTATTTTGAAGGCAAAGGACACTTTATTTTTTCAGAAATTATAATATTGACTTTTTTTATGCATATTATGTGAAAATTCAGATTTGGACATTTTAATGTAGTCTTTGAGAATCTCTGATATTAAACACACTTTTTAAATATAATGAGGTAACTACTTGTTTTAAAAAGTAGAGACAGAATGTGATTCAATTCACTCTTAAAAGAAAAATGGTGTGAATCATTCAACGACTCACTCGTTGCTATTACCTACTGGTGGTTTTAACTTCATATTTTTAAAAAAATCACTTAAAATTTAGTATTTCTTTGCAGTTTTTTATTTATTTATTTTATATTTGAAATGTTAACAGTACTATTTATGCAATTTTAACTGTTGTGTAAATGCATTCATGTCCTCTAAGCTGTGTAAATACATCTGGCACTTCACATGCAGCTTCCGTGTCACCTCTGCTGCACAGTAATGGATTTTGTTGGTGGTAACAACCATATAATTATTTTACAAAATGAATTTTATTAAATTTAAGAATTTGACACAAAAGAAGCCATATTTAATACGGTAAAGGCATTATATATATATATATATATATATATATATATATATATATATATATATATATATATATATATATATATATATATATATATATATATTATGCTAATGGAATTTATCAATAACAAGCAGATTTATAGTTTCCCATCTGAATTAGTTTTACTTGAACGGTATGTAATTTGCTCAAAATGAAGGCTTGATTAACGATAAATGAATTTGTTGGGTGATTCTGATGTACTCGAATGGCGCCTCCACAAGGCACCTCAGGAAAAATAAATAGTAAGATCACGAAAAACTCACGGATGCACAGAAAGAAGATTATTTACATATTTATGCGTTTCCTTACCATCTGGTGTTTGGCTGTGATGTCTGGTCGGGATTGGCGTTTAACAATATAACACCGGTCTCTCTGCAACGAGGGCTGGTGGCTGAGCGGCGTATGAAAGATACTTTTCAGAGCTTTTCAGCATCCGTCCCTTACACAAGCAGAGGAACCTGCAGCAGTCTGTCTCATAGCCCCAGGGGTAGATCTAGGAGGGGGACCCACAGACAGCCGCAGCGCCCCGTCCAGCTAAGGCAAATCCCAGTGGGACTCTAAATCCTGTTTCACTGTTAGCTCACGACAGATCCCTCCATACAGACAAGCGGGGGCAACAGGACCGGCATGCACTCCAACCTGTCTCCAACCAATACAGTCTCCAACCATGAATAATTCACACCATACGGAAGCCATTGACCCCCAAACCCAATGAACTTAATGCTCACTTAATTTTATTTTATTACTCACAATTGAGAGGAGAGAAAACAAATGGTGTGAAAAAGGAGCCCGGTGGATCTGGCAGCTGCAGGCCTGCAGAACAAAACAGCATCCCAAGAATAGCCCCAGGCATGACTTGAGTAGCTAAATGGGTTTTTATTATTGATATTTTAAACTTTTGTCAAAGAACGAGGTATAAATTCATAAGCGCAGAGATTATCGATGATCTGTTTTTTTGAATTCATACAGTTGTCAGGCTGAGGTTCTGACCATGAACAATTTAACAGCATTAACTGCAATGAAAAAAAAATGCGGTATGAATCATTTTCACAAATAACTACTAAGAAAAAGAAAACGTTACATTAAAACGATTTATTTATTTTATCCATTTTTGTTACTTTCATTTTATTTCTAAAAATGTATTATATGAATTATAGAGCTATAGAATACATTATAGAATTGTGTGCACTTAGGAGATTATAAATAGTAGATTATAAATAGCCTGTTATAGAATAAAAGTGATAGTACGAATTGTGTTATATTTTAATCTCTTTCATCACAAACACTTTGTTTACTCTATAATAAATTCGTTGACAAACTCATTTATCCAATTCCGTGTCATAACTGTAAAAACGATCCCTCGCTTTATCGAATTAAACGCGAAAACTAGCGGGACGCACTCGTCGGTGCGCGTCCACGACGCGTCGTTTTAAACAGGCAACAGTTCGCTTGCGCTTAAAAAGAGCTCCTCTGGAGGGCAGTCTCCATCTCCTCCGCGGAGGTCAAACTTATTTGTCGGTCTCCAGTAGAGAGTACAAATGAGGATGAGCTTCCCTGAGCAGAAGCGCTCGCCGGCTGATAAAGAGATCGCAGGTGCTTCGCCGTGGGAACCGCCCTGACTTATTGTCGGTTTTCGCTATAAAAAGCAATAAACTGTTTAATGCGTGTTATTCATTCGGTTTCAGCAATTAGAGGGAACCACAAAGCCGCGCGCGCGCGCGCGAACGAGATCTTTTCATATCTCTGCGAAGTCTTTAAACGGAGAACGGTCTCGAGCCTCAACCTGGTCTGAAAGCGCGCGCGAGCTCGTGAAACAGACTCGAAACTTTACAGCCTCGCTCCTTTCTGTATCATCCCCTGAGGAATTCGAAAACGATCTTCTTGTGGGGAGGGTTTTTATAGCCTGACAGGTCCCCAAGGAGGCTCTAATGGCTGTAATTGATGTTATCAAAATAAAGCAAAATGTCTTGATATTAAGTCCGCTTTACATTATAATAACATCATCGGGCCATTTGGTAATTATTGAGTAGGAAAAAAGCAAGGTCTGGTGGGGCGCGGGTGGTGGGCTTTGGGAGCTCGCTCTCAAATGAGTTAATGGTGAGCGCCTGGCACGCGGTGTCGAGGAAAATGAAAGGCTTAATCCCCCTATCTCACCATTTCTCTTTCACTCCCTATCGGATAACAGGCTCTTGTCCGTGTGACTCTGTACCTGCCGCTTGTTTAAGGGTTTAATTGCTCCTAATTTGTCCGGCAAAGACCTGCTATTACGGTGCTGCAAAGTTGCAACCAAATTATAGCCCTTGTGCGAGTCGAGTGGTGATTCCGGTGGAGTGAGCTCCGGTGGGAGGGAGGGACGGACGGACGAGGGTCCCTCGTCATTTTCCAGAAAATAAAACAAATGGCTGGGCCTATACAGTCCATTACCGCGGGCTCGAGGCTTGGTTCCGAACACAAGAGCTTTCTATTAAGCGAGCGGGCTCGGTGGTTCCGGGGATGTACAGTAAGAGGGCGAGAATAATTGTTGCATTTGTCAAGAACCATCAGCGACATCAGCAGTGTTTAGACGTATACGTGCGGGTCACGCGTATACTCACCGAGCAGATACGGTCCAATAAACTGCGCGGCTGCACGGTCTGGTGTTTTGGTCGTCTCCATCATCCATCCATCCATCCATCCATCCGTGGCGCGCGTTCAAGCTTTCACTGAAAGCTTGGTTTGTAAATCTGATATTTTTTTTAGTAGGCTATTGTTTAAAAAAAAAGTTAACTATGGCTGTCCGTGAAATAAGTATTATTCCGTTAAAAGCGCCCTTTGTAACCGGACTATTTTTTTTATTTATTTTTTTGGTCACGAGAATATACGAATGTAGGCCTGCTGTAATTCAGTTTATATTAGTGATATTTGTTTTCGCTTTAACATCCGTAATAACGCGTTGACGAATTCTGGCTATTCGCCACGTAGTGTTTTTTTTTTCTTTTTCTCGAACTTTAAAATACGTTCCAGACGGAACGTTCAACGCGCGTTTCGCTGTTTACTCACACATTAGTATCTCCTTTTCCTTTGAACGTCTTGTTTAGCGAACCTAAAGTGAAAGAAAATGTTTTCCTATTACTTAATTCAATCAGGGCGCGGCGGGCAGGGGCTTTCAGTCGCCGCGCATTCGGGCCCTCGCTGACAGAGTCGGCTTTGTGCCACTTTGTCCGCCGCTGTCACACACTTTAATTCGAGCCTTTCTCTCTCGCATTGAAAACTCTCCACAATGACATTCAATAAGGGCTGGGAGAGTGAAAACCTGGTTATTTTTATATATTCCTTCCCGGACTCAGCGGGGGCCAGCGCGAAGGAATTAATCACTGTTTTTTAACCTCATCGCTTTGAGGTTGTGACGCGACGCGTCTTTTCTTCTTCTTCTTCTTTTTTTTTTTTTTTAGCCAGTGGAAATGATACGAACCCATATTTAAAAGCAATTTCACCATGGCAATGCGGTTAAATAACCTACTAATTGTAAACAAAAATAAGTAATAATAATAATAATAGCATTTTCCGCGCGTACGCGCGCGACCAAAACGGAGATTTGCGTAATTTAATTTAGCAACCGATTCATTAAGTTGGCTAATATCACATGTTGTGCTTTAATAAATAACAACGAAAACTGAAACAGGCTTAAAATGGGAAATAAATAAATGCCTAGCCTATTTAAAGCAAAAAAAAAAGTTCCCAAAAGTTGATCGGATATTGACATTGTGTTCTTTCTTAACTAAATGTTATGTCGGTGTTTTAAACGCAGTCCCGCTGAATTGTTCTAACAGTTAATGATGGGCTGAGTTGCAGGTGGAACCGGGCCGATGAGCCCCGTGACGCACGTCATATGCACCGAATGTCTAATGAGTTCACGCGGAACAAATGACGGAGCTCTTTGAATGAAATTAATTAAAAGAGCAATGGTGTCCATGTGATCGCGTGAGAAAGAAAATAAAGTTTAAAACGACACTAAAGAGTAATGGTATAAAAGGAGTGGAAATTTTAAAAGGGAGAAGGGGCAGTACCGCCTCTTGCAGTGTGGGTGGGGCTGACAAGAATAGACTACATTATGCAGTTCATTTAGTTAACAAGTGAAATAATAGGGAAGCGTGCAGAGTGAATGCCGAGAGAAAAGGCACAAAACCCTATTGAGAGCTCTCAGCCGCTAGTAGCGTAACCGTCACATGGGCGCACCGGCTCTCCAACTATTTAAGCAGGGACACTTTCTCTTCAGCACCATTCCGCCATCCAGCCTTGGGTACGCGTCTTGGTACGAGACCGACGAAGGTAAACTTTCACGAACGCTCAGACGTTAGGTGAAGAGCCGCGGGGGAAGCCAAGATGCCGAGATCGTTTCTTGTGGATTCCTTGATTTTGAGGGAGAACGGCGAAAAGGGGAGCGAGAACAGTCCGCCGTTGTTTCCTTACGCCGTGCACCCGTCTCACCCTCTCCACGGCCTCTCCGCCGGCTCCTGCCACTCTCGAAAAGCCGGGCTGCTGTGCTTCTGCCCGCTGTGCGTCACGTCCCAGCTGCACCCGTCGCCTCCAGCTCTCCCGCTCATCAAGGCTTCCTTTCCTGCCTTCGGCTCCCAGTACTGTCACACGGCGCTCTCCAGACAGCACTCCGCGTCCAGCGGCGTAAACCTCAACGGCGGCTCGGGGTTGTACCAAGCCGCATACCCCGTTCCGGATCCGCGACAGTTCCACTGCATATCCATAGGTAAGTAGCTTTACATATAAAAAAAGAAGTCTACCTGTTTAATGTCACGCGTACCGACGAGCGCGACTGAACTCTTTCCGTCTCTTCTGTAGAGAACAGCAGCAGTCAGCTTCAGAGCAGCAAGCGCATGCGCACGGCGTTCACCAGCACGCAGCTCCTGGAGCTGGAAAGGGAGTTCACCTCCAACATGTACCTGTCGAGGCTCCGGCGCATAGAGATCGCGACTTACCTCAACCTGTCCGAGAAGCAAGTGAAGATCTGGTTCCAGAACCGCCGCGTAAAGCACAAAAAAGAAGGCAAAAGCGGCTCCCACAGGACGGGCTCGCACAACTGCAAGTGCTCCTCGTCCCTGTCCTCCGCCCGGTGCTCCGAGGAAGAAGATGACCTCCCCATGTCACCTCCGACATCAGAAAAAGAGGACGCGGACCTGTCTGTGAGCCCGTGAGCTCGCGACCACCACCTCAAAGGACTCTGTACGCCACACCTGTGGAATCTTGAATGCAGCCAAAAAGCGACGGCATCCGCGCGCGCCGTCACCTGTAAATACCGAGAAAGAAAAAAAAACTTTATATATGTTCGGGGGTCCGCGTATCCCTTTAATGTTGTATATTTGTATACATGTTCTATGTTTGTAGTTTTTTTCTGAAAACAAACTTAAGCCCGCAGTTCCGCATCCAAATACATTTCCTGTCACCAAAAGTTTTTTTTTTTTTTTTTTTGTTCAATCTGTGTTATCGACGGTCCGAAATTAATTTGTACTTTATTTTGTAAGACGTTCGGTTGTTTTATTTGTATCGATGGCGAGCACAGGGTAGCTTTAAGCGCGTGTTTGGGGACGGAATGGAAAAAAAAAATGGGACGTATCCGATGCGTACGTCACTTCGATGCCAGAATTTGTTATTGTACTTTTATTGTAATGAGAATATTTATTTATTTAAAAAACCTCGATGCTGAAAATAAAGAATATTTCTTAGTGACAAAATGTCTCGTTTCAGTTGGTTGTGCCCATGCACGTGTCATACAAAGTCCACAAATGACTTTCTCTTTTAAGTCTTCCAAGGGTTTCATTTAAGGTTTGACTGCCTGTGCATGCAGCGCAATTATCATAGCTTTTAATATTTCGCTTAAAACTTTCTCTATGGTGAAAGGCGCGCTACCAAATTAGAGCAAAGCTGTGCGCAACGATGATAATTGGAAACGCATCCGTAAAACGTGTCCAATAAATGGTTTAACATTCTGCATTTTTTTACATGAATGCATATTATATAGAAGACCTATCTCTGCTGTAGATAAACACCAAGGCATAATTTAGTAAAGCTCCCCGAGATGACCAGCGCGTGTTAAGCGCGCGCCAGCTCGTTTTTAATAAACATTTATAAGGTCTTTAAAGGGATGAAACAGGAGTGCCTGTAAAAGATCACTAGGATGCCTGTTCGAGCAAAGATGACGACTGATAAAAAAGAGAGATATAACGTTTATGCAAAATCCCGACGGAACGCCGAGAGTACGAGCGCAGATTCTCCGTGCTTCTATACTTACAGCTCAAGTGCGTCGGTATAGATCTCCGTCAAGAAGTCCAAAGAAACGCGTATTCATCGGGTTCCCTGCGGCATTCCCTGGGGACGCAGCTGAAAGCGCCTGGTGTCCCCCGGGCGCGGGGCCTCTCCGTTAAACACTGAGCCATTTAGCGCACGGTTCTTAACAGTCTCGTGAGAGCGGGTTAATAAAACCCAAAGTAGTGTATTAATACACAGACAATAATGCGCAAATGAATAAAATATGCGAGTCAACGACACAGATTAATCGATGTTTGTATTTAAATTTATTTAAAGGGGTCTCAGACGGACACTTGGTGATGATGGAGATTATTATGTTTGGGTGTTGCTTTTGCGATAAGCAGTGCGGCGCAAGCACAATTATTTAGTGATGTGTGTTTCAGAACAAACTAAATCATAATTGACAATTTACAAAACAATGAATTGGTTAATATAACCATATATATTTTTTCTCCTAAATGAACTATCATTCCAGTCAACTTTAGAACCCGATTCCTTTAATAATTTAGAAACATGCATGCGCCCTGTGTGGGGAAAACATCCACGCTATTTTATTTACGTGAAAGTGGCTTTCCAGCCATCCCAGCCTTTTTTTAATATTATTTATTTTTCATCTTCTTTTGCGCACCAGAAGCGGAGCTCAGCTTGAATCCGCTCAGCTCGTTCCGGGACGCGCGCCTCGACGCGCCCCGCTCCATTAGCGCGGCGCTTTAAATCTTCATTGAAATCATTAAAATTGGTTTTAAATGTTGTTTCCTTTGCTGGGAATTTACCGTCGGCCTTGGGTGTCGACAAAGGACCTGGTAAGATCGGCACATTTGCTAAATTATTCCAGTCATTGTGTCCCCGGGATGCTGCGCTTGCTCTTGGAAACGCTCGTCTAATTGTTCACTTAAACATTTTAACAAAACTCTAATATTTGCATTTGTGAAGATATAGGATTAGGCCATTTTGTTAATTACACCATACAGTCTCATTTCGCGCCGTGCGTCCTCCGCAAAGCGCCCTTTATCCGTTCAATAGCCCGGGGGTACGCGCCCTGGGGGAGTTTTAAGCCCGGTGCTCAAAATTCTCAATTTATTTATTCTTAATTTTGCGCCGATCAATTCATTGAAGCAAAAAGGGCTACAG